>NC_142408.1:15495760-15677010 GCF_059441095.1 Idiotropiscis lumnitzeri | reverse complement strand
ACAGATTTTCAGAGGTGGTTGGAGTCAGTCTCTACCACTTTCCTTTCACTAACTGACCAGCAGCGCAACCAGTCTTTGGACCACATTATATTCCTTAGTGGTGCGGCCCAGCTTCGTCATTTGTCTAATGGCTTGGAGGCACTGCTCAAACGTGACTTTCTGCGACTCCTGCCTCTGGAACTGGCTTTCTATTTGCTGCGCTGGTTCGATCCACAGACTTTACTCTGTTGCTGCCTCGTCTCCAAGCAGTGGAATAAAGTAAATATCTCAGATGTTATTTAAGATGTATGAAATTCATGTTGAATATTCTCAAGATGATTACTTTTTACACATCTATTCACAACATTTATAGTCTGGTTTTGCAATGGCACAAATCTCAAAATGACTCATAGTTTTTACATTCCAGCCACAAAGTATGTGCGCAAAGGTTAATCACCAAGTCTGCTTGGGAGAGATTCAGACTTCGCAGATGTCTAGTTCAGTTGAGGTCTGTTGCATCGCTCTGTGAACGGCCGGACTAAGATGCAACAAGATGGCCCCAAAGCCCTGGCTAATAGTTAATTAACACTTGATGTCAGCAAGAATTTTCTTGAAGTGATGCATCTGTATGTAAGGGAGGATCTAAGTTTAGCAGGTTGGGTTGTCTTCATATTTTACAGTGTCTTGCCCGCTTGTGTATGTTTGTGCTCTGCTGAGTGGCTATTTAAAAGCTCAAGCTTCTTACAACAAAAGTCTCGTTGCTTGGCCATTGGGGCTGCCAAGATTAATCGACTAATCACGACAACATTGACGATTAAAATCGCCAACAATTTATTTTAATAGTCGACGTGTTGTTTATATATATATATTTAACTATTTGGCGCTTTCTTTTTCTCTCGAAAATGCCTCGTCTGCCGCTTCTCTCGCTGGCTGCATGGCTGTCTGCAACGCACATGCGCAGTCGTGGTTGATGTAAAACAGAAGCGTTGTGGGTACAGTAATTGAGTTCGGCCCATGTTAACGTTTGCAATGGAGTCTGAAAGTCTTGGCTTATTTCACAAAATTTCTAAATACAATGTAAACATTGTTTCAGAGCAGCACAGCAGTGGAAAAACGATCATCCGAAGAGAAAGGACGGTCTGAGGCCTGATTTAATTTCTGACATAAGGACAGTTGTTACTGGAAGTTAAATGCCGTTAGCACACAGGCTACGGTGCACGGCTGATGGAATACAGCACGCATGTCATATTTTGGTACCCAAAAATAATGTTGCTTCTACTGTGGATTATGGTGGCATAAGTAAGCATACTCATATTTATAAACCAAAACACAGTTTCTTTATACCCGCGTTAGACAACATATAGCAAGAAAACATGTGCTACCTCCCGGTTACTTGCGAGTTGCGACCACGCATTGAGTGTTGCGTTTATGAGCACGGAAATCTCGGTACTCATAGTTAAACAATGTGATCAATTTGCCACAAGCCCCTAATGGCTACACATAACAATAAAATACTTTTCCTACTTAGGTTGTCAGAATATACAAATTTACAGCGCTAAAAAATTATGTTCCTCCTAATCTTTAAAGTATTTTTTTTCTATTCCAGGTGGTTTCCGCGTTTTGAATGTGTAGATCAAATTATGCATACTAGAGGTGCAAAACAAAAGCGTGGCTCAGTGGCCGAGTGGTCGTTTCCCAACCTGGACATTGTGACCCATGTCCAAGTATCCTTGAGCAAGATACTGAACTCCCAGTTACCCCTGATGGTCTGTCATCAGTTTGTAAATGAGGTAATAGTGTGAAGCGCTTTGAGTATTGAAGGTAGAAAACTGCTATACATGTGACAGTCCATTTACCATTTACTCAGCAGAGTGTATAGTTTTTGGTTCCATTTTACAATGCACTAAACATTTAAAGCAAAGAAAAAAAATTGGGGCCATAGTACTACCTTCAATTTCATTTGCTGCCATCATTTGTTAACATGTCAGGAATGCTGGTACAAGCTGCAAAGTTTAATACAAGTTGAATGTACTATCATCTTAATTGTCTCTATTATTAATGTGTACATACCTCAAAGTATTCTAGCTGTAACCGAAAGATGATTATATAACACCAGCTGCTTGTGCAATTATCGAGCGATTTACATATTATGTGATTAGTCCACTAATTGCGATTTTGTTGTTGATTTGTCGATTAGCAAAATAATTGTGTGTGGCAGCCCTAGTCTATTAGTGCTTTGCATTTGTATAAGTGAGGAATGTCACATCACGCCAGCGTCTTTGCACTTTTAGTGAATTTTTAAAAAAATCAAATCAAGCTTCAGTAACACATTACTAAGTAGCTTGTTACTTTCAAATACACATTATTCAGTAACGACTAACCTAATGCGTTACTTTTTCCACACAAGTAGTCAGACTTGAGTTACTTTTACAACATCACTAAGCATTACTTTGTAGACCACATTTGCATCTACATGTAAGTAACATTATTTGAGAGCATAGCATAGCTTTTACTACCTCAACCAGTTTGCAATTATCCACAGGGAAGATGCCTCCGTGAGAAAGTATATACAAGCGTTAAACACTGTTCTCAGCAAAGGTGCCTCTCTCAAACACATATTTTAATATGAAACTCTATTATTTATTTATATATTACTATTATTTTAATGTAAAACTAATGAATAATAAAATACAGGATGCCTGACTCCTAACACTATACAATATAATACAATACAATACAATTGTATTTTTACAGTGCATGTCACAACAGGTGGAGCTGTAACAAAGCTAAATACATAAACACATTTACAATAGATACCAGAATAATAGCAGAACAGCGACAGTCTCATGTTGAGTCGAAAGCTAAGCCATAAAAATAACTATACATTGTAGCACACAAAAGAAAGGGAATCTCTCGTATTGCACATAGTGAAATGCATTGTGGCAGTATTATCTGTTTGAGGGAGTGACATCATAATTCTCGGCGCATTGAGAATTTCGTCAACAGAGTGTTACCTACATAGCTTCAATAACACTACGTCCAAAAAATTAAAAAAGGATCACAGGGCAGTATTCTTCCAAAGTCACACCAGATTGTGTGACTGCAGGTGATCCAAAAATGCACTTGTTATATTTCTAAACAATGTACATTTCAAATGTTAGGTTTTGCCATGACAGCTTTAATACAATTGTTAAAATGTGAAGTTAAAAAAATAAATTACTTGAAAATTTTAGAAATTATTGAAAAATATTTTTGTTCAGTGAAGTGTAGAAAGGCTGCCATTTTATTTATGTAAAAAAAACAGAGGCAGGTTAATTTTCTACCCTCCTTTTTGCGTGGTCGTCCCGAGCACGTCGGACCATCACCGCCGGTACCGCACTGGAAGGTTGCCCCGGTTGGAGCGTTCCGGATACCTCCGGGGAGCTTCCTGTTCCATCCTTGGGTGGCACTCAAGTTCCTCCCGAGCAGTTGGGGGCGGTGCTGGCGGAACGGGGATAAGCCAACCGCATGGCCACAGTGGCTGCTGCTGAGTGCCACTTTGGTCACTCCGTGGATGGAGTGCGGTGGGACCGCCAGGGAGCAGGTCCCCTGGGAATGGCCTGAAATTATTACGGTGGATGGTTCAGGAGGGGCCCTTCTTTTCCCTCGGGTTGTATTGTGAAGACTGGGCGATTCGGCAGCTGGAAAACCACCACGAATGGTGTTGGGACCCACCGGGGGGCAAGCTTCCCCTGAGCTTGGTGGCGGAAGTTCCTCAACAGCACCCTCTCATCTGGTAGTAGTGGCAGACTGCAGGCGTTCCGTTTTTGTTCTCCTGGTTCCAGAGGTTCCGGTGTTCGGCGTTGTTACGAACTGTGGCATAGACCTGCAAGAGGGTCCGATGATGTGCCTTGACCCGTCTAGGCTGCTCCCTTGTTGGGCTGGCCTGACCTCATAGAGCACATTCACTGGTAGGCGGGCGTGCCAGCCATGGACCACATACTGGGGCGTCATCCCCGTGTTTGTGTGGGTCGTGTTCTTATAGGCGTGCACGAGGGCAGGTCGATGAGTTGGCCACTGGGCTTGGTGTTGGACCCCAATCGTTTCAGCAGCGAGAGGAGCGTGCGCTTCAGCCTCTCGCAGGCCCCCATTTCCCTATGGATGGTATGGAGTGGTCCTCACTTTCCGGCAGCTGTACACCTCGCACAGCTGCTACATGATGGCCGACTCAAACGCGGCCCCCTGGTCGGTGAGGATTCACGCTGGGCAGCCAAAACGGTTGATTAGGGCAGTCCACAGGGCTCGTACTGTTGTGCCCGCCATCTGGTCCTTGGTGGGAACTGCCACTGCATAGCGGGAGAAGAGATCAATGATGACGAGGATATACTGATATGCATCTGCGGGCCTTCCGAGTGTCAAGTAATCTAATGCCACAGTCTCAAATGGGTAACTGGAGGAAATAGGGCACAGAGGGGCCTTTGGCTGGGCACCCGTCTTCGCCACTACACACCTGGTGCTCTCTGCTGCCCAAGCTCTGGCATTTCTGATCATACCTGGCCAGAAGAACCTCCTCCTTAGTAGCGACCACATCCTATCACTGCTCGGGTGACCTGTAGTCTCGTGGTAGTCCTCCCACAGTGCACGAGCCTGTAATTCGGGAACGACGACCTGGTTCGCCAGGGCTCCTGTATATGGTTCTGTCACACATCTCACCAGTACTCTATTACCCAGCTGCAGGCGAGGCCGTTCTCTGAGCAGGCTGTGAAGCTGGGGAGACAAGGCAGAACGGTCAATGTTTGTGGGGGCCTCACCTCTCACCGTCCAAGTGTGAATGCGCTGGAGGTCTGGATCTCTCCTTTGTTTCTCTTCCCATGACTCAGCATCAGACTGTTCTGTGGGGGCGGCGTTTACAGTGGCCTGCACAATGGCCTCGGCGGTCTCCCCTGGTAGTCGTGACAATATGTCTGCATTTTGGTTCTTCGTTCCTGGTCGATACTGAATCTCGTATGAGAATTTGGCAAACTGGGCTGCCCACCGCGATTCAGTCGCTCCCAGCTTCGCCGTTTCAAGGTGGACTAAGGGGTTATTATCGGTGAACACCGTGACATGTGCACCCACAGATAGTCCTTGAACTTCTCGGTTATGGCCCACTTCAGCGCCAGCAGCTCCAGCTTAAAAGAGCTATAGTTCTGGTCATTGCGTTCGGCGGGGTGGAGACTGCGACTGGCATAAGCGATGACTCTCTCCTTCCCGTCCTGAATCTGGGCCAGGACATCCCCAAGGCCATCCAGGCTAGCATCGGTGTACAGACGGAAGGAGAGGCGAAAATCCGCACAGGCGAGGATAGGGGCGCTGAGGAGGGCCTGTTTCAATCGGTCGAACGCCACCTGACAGTTGGCTGTCCAGTCAACAGGAGCTGAGGGCCTGTTAGCTTGGGCCTGCAGGAGCTGGTGAAGTGGAGCGTCAACTTTGGAAAACCCCTGTGGATGAACCGTCGGTAGTAGCCAGCAAGCCCAAGAAAGGATCGCACCTGTTTGACTGTTTTTGGTGGGGCCCAGTCGCGGACCACTGCCGCCTTCTCTGGTTCGGTTGCTACTCCTTCACTTCTAACGATATGCCCCTAGTACCTCACCTTCCTCTGGAACAGGCGGCACTTGCGTGGTTAGAGCGCCAGGCCATGGTTTTTCAGGGAGGAAAACACTTGTTCCAGATGTTGGAGGTGGGCGATGAAGTGGGGCGAGTACACGATCATGTCATCGAAGTAGATGAGCAGATGGTCATACACCTGGTTTTCTGGGCAGCACTGCATGAGCCTCTGGAATGTGTCTAGGGCATTGCAGAGACCGAATGGCATGCGGTCAAACCGGTAGAGGCCAAATGGCGTTGTAGATGCAGTCTTCTCTTGGTCTTCTGGTGCCACCTCCACCTGCCAATAGCCACTAGCCAGGTCAAGCTTTGAATACCACTCGGCCTTGCTGGCTCTCATCCAGGCCATCTCCATATAGAGCCACTGCTGGGTGGCTCTCACTTGGGGCCTGTTCAGTAGAGTGAACATTTACCTCCACTACATGAGGGCTGGTGCTATGGAGTGCGCGGGTCGTCCTCCCTCTGATCTCCTGCTGGTCAATTTGGCGTACAGTGGCCAGGGGGCGTCGCTGTTAAGGTTCCAAGGGGAAGGGGTTCGAGTTACAGATGCGTAGGGGGACTCTCCGTTTTCGTGTCCAGGCTAACACTCGAGCCACTCGCACCCCCGGCCAGGCTCATCCATGTCTTCAACTAGGACAAGGCAGTCCGCCAGGCCTCTGGAATGTTGCTAGGGCATTGTAGAGACCGAATGATATGCGGTCAAACTGGTAGATGCCAAATGGCGTTGCAAATGCAGTCTTCTTTGGTCTTCTGGTGCCACCTCCACCTGCCAATAGCCACTAGCCAGGTCAAGCGTGGAATACCACTCGGCCTTGCTGGCTCTCATCCAGGCCATCTCCATATAGAGCCAGGGCTGGGTGGCTCTCACTTGGGGCCTGTTCAGTCGAGTGAACATTTACCTCCATTACATGAGGACCGGTGCTATGGAGTGCGAGGGTCGTCCTCCCTCTGATCTCCGGCTGGTCGATTTGGCGTACAGTGGCCAGGGGGCGTCGCTGTGGAAGTTCCAAGGAGAAGGGGTTCAGGTTACAGATCCGTAGGGGGACTCTTCGTTTTCGTGCCCAGGACAACACTCAAGCCACTCGCTACCCCCGGCCAGGGTCATCCATGTCTTCAACTAGGACAAGGCAGTCCGCCAGGTCCACCGCTTGGGGAACTTGGGCCCAGACAATAGTCTCTGTGGAGTGAGGTAACGCCACCGGGGGCTGTTGTGGCAGTCTGGCTGTTCCCTGCAGTTCCACCCGAGGCGCGGAGGTCCCCACCCGCGGCAAACTGCGAAGGCAGCGTTGTGACCCCTGGGTGGCCACCCTGGCTGATCTTAGCCCAGCAAGCGCCAATTACGTTCATCCCCAAAAGCCCAAACTCTGTTGACGCAATTGTCCGTCACGATGATCACCCCCTTCTTTCTCACTTCAACTCCCCCGATGAGGAAGTCCAAGTTCTGCGTAGCCGACAGCAGGGATGCCAAGGCCATTGGCTGCTCTCAAGTTCACCCATGCTATACGATCGGGGTCTTCTCTGAGTTCATTTCTAAAGTGACGCTGGAAGAGGGTTTGGCTCATGAGCGTGGCTGGCGAGCCAGTGTCCAAAATGCATGGAATAGTCCTACCCTGTATAGCTGCCACAATCTCAGGGGTCTTCCTAGCACGGTGGACCTCTCTGCGGGCACTGGCAGGGATTCCTCCCGGTTCACTGGCCCTGATGTGACCAGGAACGCCGAAAATCTGGTTGTGGGCGGCGATGGGGGCAAAAGCGTTGGGTCTGTCCCGCTTCCCCACAGTTGCGGTAGATTGTCTATCCCATTGGTAATACGATTGTCCAGGAGGGGCTGATCCCAAGCGCTGACGTTGGGGGTGGTCATGTTGTGGGCACCTGGGTGGTTGATGGGTTGCGGCGGCTGCCGCAGATGTAGCGGTGTGGGCCATCTTCAACCGTTCCTGCAGTTCCTCTTTTACAGATTTGCCCAGAAGCATCACCTGTTCTTTGTGCCCATGGCATAGCTCGTCCCGCAGTTCCTCCTTCATCAGCTGCCAATCTGGGATTGGTGGCGGGGCTCCCCTGGGCGGACTGGTAGAGACCGGGCAGACTAGAGCCTCTTCAGACCCATCCAGCTCTCGCTCCAGAGCCTTTGCTTCCTGACATGCTTGCATAAACTTGGTTGCAGGGTTCCTCCTGAGCTGTCTCTGTGGCTCCTGTTTCTCTGGCCCCGGTCTCAGGCCCATGACGAATTGGGTTCGTAGCAGCTCGTCGTCTTTTCCGGCTTCTAGCGGTTCCCTGGCTCTCCACTGGTGGTTCAGTTCCCGCAGCCGAAGGGTGAACGTCTTCAATTATTCACCAGGTTCTTGTTTACAGTTAAAAATTACGCTCTGAGCTGGGCTACTGGCTTAAGTCCCCATACAACCTTTCCAACTCTGCTAAGATCTTAGCCCCTGTGTCGCGGTCACCCGGACCTCCCTCTTGGCCTCGCCCGCTAATGCACTCACTACAAAACCTACTGTCTCTTGCATATTTAGTCCCTGCGCTTGAATACATGCCTCTATCTGGGTCCTCCATTCTCCAAAATTGACTGACGTGCCACTAAACCTGGGCACCCAGGGTGCGCTCTAAACCATGGCACCATGGCTATTACGACTTGTAGCTGCCATAGTCTATTCTCATCCATCCTGTTGTGTAGTCAAGGGATTCTGCCGCCGACGCCACTTGTAAAGAAAAAAAAATAAATACAGAGGCAGGTTGATTTGGTTGTACCCTTGGGACACAGCAAGATGACAAGGTTTTTCTTTTTGAATGAAACACTGTTTTATTTAACACGCTGCACTAAAAAAAATGATAAAAGAGGGGGAAGTCAGTTCTGTGTTTGCAGGACCTATAAGTTGGGTGGGATTTGCACTCCCCTTAAAAAAAAAAAGGGAATGGCCATGTGATTCTGCCACTGATCTAAGCAACACTGCACTCCACACTAAAAAAGGGAATTAAAAGCACGTCAAACTCACACATAAGATAAAACCACAACACTCAGTGAGAGCTGACAGACTAAAAACTACTAAAACCCCCACCCGAGCTGTGGGTAGCCACTGTCAGACCTCGGACCTACTTTTAATAAAAAAAAACCCTCTGTGGATAAAAACTACACTAAAACTGGTAAAACCTACATAGCGCCCTCCCCTGCCGCCCAGCTTTCAGAGTCCTTGTGATCGGATCGGGGGGAATAGTGATCTGGACACGTAGCGGGGATTCGCCTCTCCGGATCCGGTGCGAATAGGCAGTTTCTTTTGGAGGTGTTGGGAGCGTTGTTTACAATCACCGGACGTCTCGGCCCGTTGACGGGGCGTCTCGCTTCCTTGCGACGTCGTTGCGTGGCGGGTGTTCTGCATAGAGAGGATTGTGTGTTGTGTGTTCTCTGGCGAGCGTCGTGCGTGGCGAGCGTCCTCTGCGTGGTGCGAGTGTTGCGTGGCAAGAATCTCCGATCCTCCGGTGGCTCGTCAGGTGCTTATCAGGCCACGATCCGAGGCACCTGAGAAAGAAATTCACTCTCATATGCTCTCACACTCACACACACCTGCCACGCCCACTCATTCACTATCCCACGACCACCATTCCATTACATTACATTTACATTTTTTTCATTTATTTTTTATTAATAACAAGCAGAAAATGTATGTGACGTGAAATCTTGAAAAGACTAAATATCTTTAACCCTTTCTAGGGCAGCTCTCACCTCAGTGGACAGCTATTCAAAACTTACTTTCTCTTATGAAAGACTCGTAAAAAAATACTTAAAAATCCAGATTTTGTTATCATAATTATGAAAAGTCAAAGTGTGTGTTTATTTTATTTCTAATAAAAACAAACTATTCTTAAATCACTGTTAAAAATTAAATGGCAAAATCAGATGACATTTTCGTTTAGCAGGGTTGTCAATATTTTCTGAATGTAACTATTAAAGTAACTTGTAATCTAACTTAGTTTTTTAAGCAAGTAATCAAAAATCCAAAATGTGAAAATATATTGAAAAAAGTAATAAGATCTGCAAAGATATGAAGCTGTGGGTGCTGAAGTATGAATAATTCAGTGGTTGACTGTATTTGTTATTTATAATGTTACCAATCACAACTAGATGGCACTCATGTCTTAGTTGCACTTATTCTGAGTGTTATACTGCCCTATACTTCAGTGTGAGTAGGCCTAATATTTTTTGGTGGCGGATTTTGAATGATACGCAGGACAAGCAGTAGCTCAATAATGTAACATTTTTGAGTATGTCGAATTTTTTTTTTTTTTGAATCGACTGAGGAAAAGTAACCAGCGCACCTGATGTGGGCTCAGCCGCTTGGCAGAGTGAAGGTAGGCGAGGTGTTTATGGTCCGTCCAGATGATGAAAGGAACTAGGGATCCCTCGAGCCAATGCCGCCATTCCTGTAATGTCAAGACAACTGCTAATAGTTCCCTGTTACCAACGTTGTAGTTCCTCTCTGCAGGGGACAAACGACGGGAAAAAAAAGGCACAGGGGAACCTTTTGCGTCTGAGCATCACGCTGAGACAAGATAGCTCCTCCAACAGTCTCTGAGGCATCTACCTCCACAATAAACTGGTGCGCAGGGTCGGGATGCTTGAGCACTGGTGCGCTGGTGAACAGCTCCTTTAGATGAGCAAATGCAAGGGAAGCTGCAGCGGTCCACAGAAACAGGGAAGATGTGGAAGTGAGT
This sequence comes from Idiotropiscis lumnitzeri, assembly GCF_059441095.1. Lineage (NCBI taxonomy): Eukaryota > Metazoa > Chordata > Actinopteri > Syngnathiformes > Syngnathidae > Idiotropiscis > Idiotropiscis lumnitzeri. Next base: position 15,666,699 of record NC_142408.1, on the reverse strand, counting down.
GCTGTAAGAGGGCTGGCCACCTTGCTGTAGTTGCGGATAAACCGCCGGTAGTTGGCAAAACCGAGGAAACGCTGCAGCTCTTTCCGTGTGGAAGGAATGGGCCAGTCCCTTACAGCGAGGATCTTAGCAGGGTCTGGTCGGAGTTGGCCTTTGGCAATGATATAGCCCAAAAAGTGCACCGAAGGGACATGGAACTCGCACTTCTCAGGCTTCACAAAAAGACGGTTCTTGAGGAGGCGTTGTAGAACTTGACGAACATGCTGGCGATGTTCCTGGAGAGTGCAAGAGAATATCAGAATGTCGTCCAGGTAGACAAACACAAAACGATTGAGCATGTCTCTAAGAATGTCAGTCATCAGGTTCTGAAAGATCGCCGGAGCGTTGGTGAGCCCAAAAGGCATCACCAGATACTCAAAATGCCCCAGAGGAGTATTGAACGCTGTCTTCCACTCATCGCCCTCCTTAATTCTGACAAGGTGATATGCATTTTGAAGATCTAGTTTGGAAAAGACCTGAGCTTCACAGAGGGGTTCAAAGGAGGGGTCAATGAGAAGAAGGGAGAACTTGTTCTTTACTGTGATTTTGTTTAGGCCCCTGAAGTCAATGCAAGGACGTAATGATGTATCCTTTTTAACAAAGAAAAATCCTGATCCGAGCGGCGAGGAGGAAGGTCGAATAAGACCAGAAGCAAGGGAATCTCGAATGTAGGACTCCATAGCATCCCTCTCTGGGCGGGATAAATTGTAAAGACGGCTGGTCGGTAGAGGAGCACCAGGACGGAGGTCAATGGCACAGTCATAAGGACGATGGGGTGGTAGGGTGAGAGCTAAGTCTTTGCTGACGACCGGGGAGAGATCATGGTAGTCGGATGGAACTGAGGTGAGATCCGGAGGAGCAGGTATCGGTATGGAAACTCGGGCACCGGTTCTGCAGAACGGAGGCAATGGGTGTGACAGTGAGAACTCCACTGGTGATGGAGGGACCTCCCCAGTCAATGGTTGGGTTGTGTTTCTTGAGCCATGGAAAACCGAGGACAACGGGGCACAAGGGAGAGTGGATGACAGACAACTGTATGGACTCTCTGTGGTTTCCAGAAATAATGAGCGTCAGGGGTAAGGTCTGGCGGGAAGCTAGCGAGATAAGGTGACCATCTAACGCCACGACTCTCCGACAGGAAGGGAGGGATTCGAGAGGGAGCTGCAACTGTTTGGCAAGTCCAAAATCTATGAAACTGCCCTCAGCACCGGAGTCAATTAACACGGAAACAGAGGTGGGGTTGTTCAGCCAGATGATGGTGGAGGGAATGGACATTCGGGGTGAACCGCCAGTAGAGGAGGCAATCTGGCTCACCATTGTGCTGTCCCTCAATGATGAGCCTTTAATTTTGTCCGGATTGACCACAGTAGATGCACAGATGGTGAGTGAAGCGTCTATGACGTTCCTGTGGGTCCAATCCTGCACTTCCCAATTGCATAGGTTCCTCTGGACCAATGGCGGGTGCTGGCGGAACTGACCACATTGAAACAGGGACCTCAGGAGGGATCTCGACAGGAGGAGTCCTCTGGCCTGTCCCTCCTCGTTCTCTGTTCCTCTCTCTGAGTCGATTGTCTATCCTTATTGCTAGTGAAATAAATTTATCCAGGTAAGAGGGCTCTTCTCGGGCGGCAAGCTCATCCTTCAACTGCTCTGAAAAAGCCCTTAACGAAAATCCCTCGTAACGCAGATTCATTGCACCCACACTTATAAGCCAGGATGCGAAAATCAATGGAAAACGAAGCTACCGATTTGGATCCCTGGCAAAGAGCTAACAGTCTCTGAGTGGCCTTCTGACCTTTCACAGGATGATCAAAAACTTTGCGAAACTCAATACAAAAATGATCAACCGAAGACAATACTGGGGAAGACGCAGCCCAGAGGGCAGTAGCCCATTTGGCGGCTCTGCCTCGTAACAAAGTCACCATAAAGGCCACCTTAGCTTTATCAGAGGTGTAACTTGATGGCTGTAGGTCAAAAACTAAACTACAGCTTAAAATAAATTGACCACACAAACCTATATCCCCAGCAAATGGCTCGGGGAGAGGAAAAAACGGTTCTCTGCCAATGGGAGTGGGCTGGGAAGGGGGAGAGGGCTCCGGGTGAACACTAACAGTAGGATTGGTGGAAGTAACAGGCGAGGGAATCAGGGAGGACAGGTGCGTGACTTAGCGGTGGAGTCTCTGGATGGATTTCATGAATTCACTCAATATTATTTTGTCATTACCAAGCAGCCTACCTTGAATTGAGTGTGCCTTTCTGATGGGATCCGTGGTTGCTGGGTCCATGGTGGCCAGATTATTCTGTTACGGTTACTATCAACCGTGGGTGTGAAAGGAGGGCCCAAGAGCAATCGTCATTAAAGGCAATGAGGAAGGATTTATTGTGAGTGAATGGAAGTGAGGCAAGGTGTCCAGAGTCCTTTGGAACAGAGGGTTGAATCAGGGAGTGCAATCCAGAATCCAGAGAGTGCAGGTGGCAGTCAGGCAGGGCTTGGACGGGTAGGCAGGAGGCTGCGGCAGACGCGGGAAAACAAAAAACACAACGAATCAGGTTAGCCAAAAACACACCACAGAAGATTCGCTGGGAGCACAGATGTGGACCGTAGTACCAAGGCAAGGGCAGGAATAATCTGGCGCCTGACTCCTGGCTGCACCGATCTTAAATGGTGGTGTTGATGACCCTGATGAGCGACAGGTGTGCAGGAGCAGGAGCCTGAAGAGGTAGGGGCGTGACCAGGAAGTGGGATGGAGCCGCCCAAGCCCTGTAGGGAAACAAGAACACCAGACAAAGTAATGCAACACTATTTGCCACAAGCCATTTATGGCAACGCCTGTTATGTATTGATGATAACAAACAGGATATGACTGCTGGTGGAGGAGTTCACCAGGCAAGGGCGCTAGGCACTAGATTATGCATTAGGACGTATGCAATAAATGATGAATAAAGAAGGTGGTCGTTCACTGAATAACTGGATTGTGCTCAGTTATTGAAGCGTGTCAAAACCTAACAATGGCGACAAGGATGGTTTATAATTAAATATATAGCGCATTTCACAACAACTGGAGCTGTAACTAAGTGCTTTCCATTTGCCGTTATATAAATTAGCAGGTAATTAGAATACAAATTAAAACACATAAACACATTTGCAATAGACACCAGAAGAACAGCAGAACGGTGAGAGTCTCGTGTTAAGTAGAAAGCTAAAGATTAAAAATGTCTTCAAACGGGTTTTAAAAATGGACAGAGAGGGGGCTTGCCTAACATTTACTGGGAGCTCATGCCATAGAGAAGGACCGGCAACAGAAAAGACACGATCCCCCTGAGGCTGCGCTTAGTCCTCGGCACCTCCTGCAGCATTTGGTCCACAGACATGAGGCAGCGGGTAGGTGCATTGCGGTGGAGGAGCTCAGAGAGGTTCGCTGGGGCTAGGCCATTTAAAGCTTTAAAGAATAACAGAAGATAAAGATAAGATAAAAATGTCCTTTATTAGTCCCACAATGGGGAAATTTGAGAAGTATCTTAATGCGAACTCTAAAGTGCACTGGGAGCCAGTGAAGAGAGGCTACGATTGGGGTGATGCGATGTGTCTTCCGAGCGCCAGTTAAAAGGCGAGCAGCAGCATTTTGGACCAATTCGAGGCGGACTGGCAGACTCCAATGTAAAGTGCATTACAGTAATCTAGCCTAGATGAAACGAATGCATGGATTACTGTTTCTTAGTGCTGTTGGGAAGGAAAGGGCTTTGTTTTAGCCAGCTGCCTAAGATGCTCACCGTATTTGTGCTATATGTGAATGGGAAAGGCCTAATTCTGGTGGACGACGCAGAAGCTTTGCTGAGACAAAGACGAAATGCTTTGCTTCTACATCATGCCGGCACCAATGTACAAGATGTGTTTGCAGTTTTACCTAACACGAGAGGGCCAACGTATTATGTTGCCGCAGTCACGGTACTAAGCTCTTACTTTGTACTCTAAGTAAACACTGCATTCGGCCGGCAATCTTTTTACCAGATTACCAAGAAACCCAATTATGATGGTGGGCTAGGCTGCTAAGGACTGTGCATTCGCTGCAGACACGGAGAATCAAATTAGAGAATTAGTGTTGGGCAGGTGCACGTCAGACAACTGAAGAAGAAAATGTCTAGAGGAAAACAGTTTGACCCTGACTCTTGTACTGTAGATAGCAACACAGTGTTACCGGGTAGAGATGCAGATGGTGTAGACGATGAAGGTGAACGACAACTTTGGCGCAGAAGGAGGTGAAACTGTGCGCCATGTCTACAAGAAAGAGGGACAGTTTCATCAAAGGAAATCAAGAGAATGCAGAGACGAAAAAGAAAAAAAGGCTAAAGTGAGCTTCAGATGTGGATATGGAGATCACTTCGCCAAAGATCATGCATGCCCAGCAAAAGGACGAAAATGCAGGAAGTGTAATGGAAAAGACCATTTTGTGAAAATTTGAAAATGAAAAGTTGATGCGAAAAAGTGTGAGGTGTGTTGAAACAGAGCAAAGATAGTGTCAATGCATTTGTAATGAAAGATTGCTCAAACACAGAAAGAGTCACGTTTAATGTAAGTGTAGTAAATCTGCTCCTGTTAATTGACTCGAGTGCATCAAGTAATATAGTGGATGGAGACACTTGGGAGATGTTGAAAAGTAAAAGAATAAAATGTATGTCTACCAAAGTGACACTAAGCCCCTCTACCCCGACACCTCTAAAGTGGTCATTCCAGTCAAAGGGGTGTTCAAGTGCCAAATAATCATGGGAAAAAGCACCACGGAAGCTGAGTTCACAATAATCCATGGGCAAAGAGTCCCACTACTCTGTAAGAAGATGGCTATCAAGCCAGTTGTGATGAGAGTGGGTGTGAACATAGCCACTGTGACTGACAATAAAAAAAAAATTAGAGACAATGTCCAAAGCTGTTTCAAGGAGTTGGAAAGCTAAACACGAAACATGAGTCTTCACATTGATGAGAAAGTAACGGCTCTAGCGCAGCCCCTGAATAGTTTTGCCATTTCACCTAAGCAAGGTGGTGGACATAAAGAGAAACCAGTTGCTAGAAATGGACATCATTGAAAGGGTGGTGGGACCCACACAATGAGTGAACCTTGTCGTGGATGTACCTAAGGCAGCAGGGGAAGACATCAGGATGTGCCTCGACATGCAGAGAGCAAATGCAGCTATCATCTGAGTGAGACATCAAATACCTTCGGTGGATAAGCTCCTACAAGGCATATAAAAAGGCGGAGTAGCTAGCGCTGCTCCTCATCGTCATAATATTTTGTGTATTGTTCGATTCAGTGCGCACCGATCTGTGACCACTGTATCAAACGATTCAATACAGATACACATATTGTTGTACCAATGGAAAAACGAAAGTGCATTTAATTATTACGTTTTAAATACAATATTACAGAGGTATGAGGAGGTTTGTAAATACTAGATACAGGTGAGAATTTTCCATAAAAATTATTGCTTTCTTATAACTGGCTGCAAAACTTTGACATTTTGTGCATCTTTATCAGAATGCTTCTTTTAAAATTGCACTTAACATTTTTTGACACACTTATTTATATTATTATATTTGTATACTATTCCTACAACTGTCACATTTTTCCAATATCCCCACAGCTTTAAATGGAAAGGCACTGCATTAAAAACTATGTGAGATAAGTTCCTTCCTGTTTTCTGCCATTTTAGAAATCAGACATCAGAAATCTCTTTATTGTTATTGTACAGTGTGCAACGAGATTAGAGAGCTCCCCTCTCCAGTGCAATACAACAATAATTTAATGAAATATATAAATTAAATTAATTAAAGAATAAATAATGAAATGGAAAATAATACGAAATTAGATAAATAAAAAGACATTACGTCGCTGTTCTGCAAGGTAAAGGTGGTTGTGTGTGTGTGTGTGAGTGTGAGAGGTCAGCATGGAGATGGCTCTCGGAAAGAGCTGGCTGTTCTAACCTTCTTGTGTCCATCTCTGTTTAGGTGATAAATTCATGCACAGAAGTGTGGCAGAACGTTTGTCGTGAGATGGGCTGGAGGATTGATGAGTCCATTCAGGATGCATCCCATTGGAAGGGTGTCTTCCTTAAAGCTAAACTGCGTATGGTTCAACTGAAGGATCAGATGGCCTTTGAAACATCCTCACTCATTGGCCACAGTGCTCGTGTGTATGCTCTCTATTATAAGGATGGTCTTCTCTGCACAGGTATGCTGTTGCTTAATTTACAATGATTTCCGATGTATAAAAAGCTCAACGATGCACCTGCTATGCTGTTTTAATACCCTTGGCAGAATCTGTAAATGAGTTCAGTTCTTTCAATAAATCATGAGTTGTCAGGCAAAATGCACTCGCAAATATGCCACCTGACAATAATTGATACCAGCAAATTAGGGTTCCGTGTTATACACAGGGACAAAGAAAAAAAAAATAATGTAGAGTTTGGGAGGTTGTATTGTACACAGGTGCATATTATATACTGGATTTTATGGTACCTTTAACCACTACCATTTAACAACCCGAGTTTGTTATTTATTCTAACTGTGGTGTTTCAGTCTGAACACTGGCGGCATCCACATAATAACGTTTATGAAAGAAGAATAAGGGGGGGGTGAAGAAGTCTGATATCATGCACCGTCTACTGTAAATAAAGTAAATAACAAATCCGAGACTGTTAGCTGATAACATCACCCCGACCAAAGTTGAGTGTCTGGTACAGGCCCAGACAGCGCTCCCTACCCATTGTGAAACTCTTTGGGGCGATTGAAGGCTTTCATATGCGCTGATCATTCAGCCAATGAAGCCAGATGCTAACGATAACGTGAAGGCTAATGACCGACTTTCTATCACTTAAGTGATCAGCAAACTATCATCTTTTTAAGAAAGCACGACCAATGCAATTGCCGTCATACATAACAGGCCAGCTAAGCTCTGCGACGTTGATGTGCCAAAATTCCTGTTGAACGCAATCTATGAACATTGAAAATAACTTTTTCAAGTTAAAGTTTGTGCTTTCAGTACAGAATTCTTTTTTAATTTTCGGGTTTTTGTTATGCCCACAAACATGGAACACTTTGCTCATCTGAGCTTTAATGTCGCTGTTGACGCTATGGGAATTGCGTAGCGCAATTCATTGAAGTAATGGACTTGTATGGATGTTAATCCTTGTCATGTTTGTGTGTTTGTGTTACTAGTAGTTGAATGTGTGTCATACTTAACTCCCACATTTGTTTCATTAAATTGTTTTTCATTAAAAAGTTCTTAATTTTATTTATTTATTTTTAACTTAATGGAGTTTATTAACAACATACAATAACCATACTAGTCTGTTCTGTAGCATAAACAGCGAAAAAGAAAAAGAAAAAAAAGGGAATAAATAAAAATAAACCCCAAAAAAATAAAATTCTTGGCAATCATAAATAAAATTATCCAACAAGTCAAGTCACAATGTTAAATTCAAATATACCGTCAGCGGAGACCATCTTTTATTGAACATGTCCATATTTAAATGTAACAAAGCAGTTATTTTCTCCATCTCGTACCCCTTCCTTATGCGTTCTTTCCATTGAGCAATTGTTGGGGGCAATGGCTTATACCAGGATAGGAGTAATCATTTTCTTGGCCACCGACAAAAGAATCCTCAAGAGGTAAATCCCATCTTTACTCAACTTTTGACCACAGGGGGGCATCCCAAAAATCAGACCCATCAGGTTCCATTCACTGTGGGTATTCAATATAGTGCGTATGGTCACCAACTTGTCCGGATTGTCTCCAACACAGATTTGATTTCATTTTGTCAAACTTGGAAACAATAGAAGGTGTTTTAAAAAATCTAATGTTAACTTTCCATGCAAATTCTTCCCATGTCGGACTTTGTGTTAATTTGTGTCCGCTTTCACAGATTTGTCTCCATTGTTGATCATCTATTACCATATTCAATTCCATTTCCCACCTTTCCTTTATCTCAAGGGTGCCCCCTAAAACTTCAGATTGCAAACATTTATACAAATTGGATACCGTCCTATTACATTTACCCCCTTTTGCAACTTCAGTGAAAAACATCCAAATCACCAGGTTGCACTTTAAGTAAGGACCATTCTTCATGAGTCATCAAATAACTTCTCACTTGCAAGAACCTGTAGAAGTCATTTGAAACCAAATCAAATTCCTTCTGTAACTGACCAAATGACTTCAAAGTTTCTTGTTCAAACAAGTCATTTATAAGAGCAAGACCTTTACCTTCCCATATCGTGCCCGATATTTTAACGGCCCTGGATATCGACCGAGGGGCATTAATCTTTTTTCTAATGAAACTCGATACTTTGTAGGTGCGTTACCCATATATTCTTAATTTTTAGTAATTCCATCCCTCTCTTGAGCAGAATATCAGGTCCTGCAGCGAAGACCCAGGGTGCACACTTTGTTCCAGACTCAACCACATTTCTTTATTATGCTTCTGCCACTCCATGGCGGCCCACAATTGCGCTGCCCAGTAATATAGAGAAAAATCAAGTAAATTAAGACCTTAACAGGCTTTACTATTGGTAAGCCATTTGAATTTAACTCTGGGCTTTTTTATTTTGCCAAATAAAGGAAGAAACCATTTTCTCTATCTTTTTAAATTGACATACTGGGATCCAGATAGGCAACGACAATAACAAGTACATTAATCTGGGAAGAATATTCATTCTGACAGTTTCAATCCTCCCAAGAAGAGAAAGTGGCAGCACATCCCATCTTTCAAAATCTTTCAGAATCTGGTCCAATAACTTCCCATAATTAGCGTCATACGAGTGAGAAACATCCAAGGTAATATTAATTCCTATGTAATGACACCCATTACTTCAATTTCACCTTTTTATCCAACTCTGAGGGCCAAATTCACCTTAACATCATAGTTTCTGATTTTGATTCATTCACCTTATATCTTGACACCTTACCAAATGCCCCCAAACATTTTAAAAGTTCTGGGATAGAGGTCACCGGGTCCCTAATATTTAGAAAAATGTCATCCGCATCTCATGACAGCTTGTGGGTCCTAAATTTCTCTCAAATTTCCCCATTGTGGGACTAATAAAGGACATCTTTATCTTTATCTTTAAATTTATCTGATATACCCAAAATTAGTTGATCACTTCTAATTAACTGCGCAAAAGGTTCTATGCTTATGGCAAATAAAAGTGGTGACACGCAAACAGCCCTTTTGTATACCTCTTCTCAAGGGAAAACTTTCTGACATATGTACATTAACCCGTACCCTTGAGGAAGGATTCCTATTTAACACTTCAAACCATTTAATAAAGCTTGCATCAAAGCTCATCTCTGCCAATACAATTTTCAGAAATATCCAATCTACCCTATCAAATGCCTTCTCAGCATCGAGACTGAAAAGCATTGATAGTTGCAGATGCTCTCTGGCTGTTGACATTGTATTAAGGGTACTTCTGGTCATGATCCGTTTCCGTTATGTCTTGTTTTTGTTTACGTTTGTTCAACTGGCGTGGGGGGCGTTCCCTTCCAGCGCGTGTCGTGCTGGCGGGAGAGACGCACCCACCAGCCACGCACCTGTTACTCATGGACTCCTTGATCACCTCGCTGCGGGAGAGACGCGCTCGTCAGCCACGCACCTGTCTCTCGTCAACCCACTAATTACGTCACCATTTAAGCCTCCTTCACTGACTACTCGTCGTCGGTGCATTGCCCTATTTACGGACATCACTGTGCCCTTGCTTTGCCCTGTCCTCATGTCACTGTTGCTCTTTGCTCTCGTTCATGTTCATAGCTCATAGTTATTTGTCACTGTCCCCGTTTCATAGTCAAGTTTAGTTCTGTCAGTCACGTTTTGTTCATCCTCATTGTTTTGCACCTGGTCACGTTTGTCTGTTCCTAGTACCTTGTTTCTCGTATTATTTGGTTAATTAAATTCCCTGAAGTCACCCTTGCCTGGCTTCCCTGCATTTAGGGTCCTCTACCTCCACCCCCGGAACTTAACACTTCTAATATTGTTTTCCCCTAACCTACCAGGTATGAATCCCGTCCGGTCGGGGTTAACAAGTGTATCAATGACCTTCTTAAGTCTCCTTGCAAGAATAGCACTTAATATTTTAACATCATTACATAACAAACGTATTGGTCTATATGAAGTACATAGCGTAAAATCTTTTCCATCCTTATGTATGACAGAGATTATTGCCTGTGCCCATGTTTTTGGTGGCTCCATGAAGTTCAGAGCATGATTAAACACTCTATGTAAAAGTGGAATAAGCTCGTCCTTGAAGCATTTATAAACTTCAAAAGGAAAGCCTTCTGCGCCCGGTGCATTATTATTTTTTAGCTTTCCTATCGTAAATTTAATTTCCTCTATAGTGACTGTCTCCACTAAAGTTTTAGCTTCACTCTCATCCAATTTGGAAAGATTAATACGATGTTTAATATCATTTACTTTGTCAGCAATGTGTACAGAATCATTAATTGTTTGGAATACGTAGAAAAGGCATTAGCTATTGCTCTGGGATGAGACACCAAACTCCCTGATTCGGGACATTCGACTTTCTGGATTGTCCTACTCGCTTGCAACTTTGTTAAGTGAAATGCAAGTAATCTACTGGCTTTATTACCTTGTTCATAATACTTTTGGCTGGTGAATCGCAGTGCGCCTTCCGCCTTATATGTAAGTAGATCATTCAATTGTTTGTCTACATTTCTTAAGTTCTTCTAGAGTACCATCACTCTTTGTCTTTTTATGATCACTTTCTGATTCCCTTATTTGTTGTTCTAATCTTATTTGATTAGTCTCACGCTCTTTTTTGAGTCTGGAAGAAAGTGAAATAATTTTGCCCCTTAAAACTGCCTTCGCTGCATCCCATAAAATAGAGGAGGGAAATTACACCATCGTCATTAGTTTCTCGGAAAAAATATAATTCCTCCTTTATATATTTTGACTGATTCATTTACAGCTGCTCCATACTGTCAAAAGGACTCAACTACGCGATCACACCCAAAAAAATACCGCACGAGGATTTCATTTTAGCAACAGAACTAGCATGTGAAAAATACAAAACCAAGGGCAAAAAGCAGCACTACGCAATGAAGTAGCCGGTATATTAAAAACGGCCAAAACACCACCCAGCAATATTATCAAACAGGAAGCAACAGCCAAGAAAACACTATCAAAAAATAAAGACTTCACAATCCTCCCAGCAGACAAAGGCAGAACCATAGTAATCATGGACACGAACAAATACGAACAACAGATGCATCAGCTACTGCACGACGACGCCTACGAAGAATTAAAGAAAGACCCAACAGAAGACAAGAAAAATAAACTCAAAGCACTACTCAAACCATTACTCAACGAAAATAAAATTAATAGGCAGTCATACAACCACTTGGTACCCACGGCAAATATCATCCCCAGAATCTACGGCACCCAAAAATACTTAAACCAGGCACACCTCTCCGTCCCATAGTAGACAGCATAGGATTGGTCACATACAATTTGTCAAAAGCACTCACAGAAATAATAAAACTACTACTGGGACTCACAGACCAACACTGCAAAAACTCACACCAACTCACCACAGAACTCGCCAACATAAAAGTACAGAAAAATGAAATGTTCATCTCTCACGACGTCATTTCACTGTTTACCAAAACACCCACACAAGCCACAATCCAGATAGTACAGGACAGGTTAAAAGCGGACAAGACACACAAATCTAACAGTACAGGACGTCACTCAACTACTCCATTTCATCGCCACATCCACATACTTCCAAATCAGGAACACCATACACCGGCAGAAAGAAGGCTTTGCCATGGGAGACCCACTCTCTGCCATCCTGCGTGGATTTTTCATGGAGGACGGAGAACAAAAGACACTTTTAACAGCCCCGGAAAAATATAAACCATCACTATGGACATGCTACGTGGATGACATTCTGGAAAAAATCAAAACAGGACACACGCAACACCTTACCGACCACCTAAACTCCATAGACACCACTGGCAGCATCAAATTTACACACGAAGAGGAAACGGACCAATCCATAGCCTTTCTGGACTTGAATATACATCACACAGACAACGGAGACATCCAAATAAAATAATCACAGACCTGGAGGACAGAACACAGGAGGAGAAACATATAGAACACGCACTAAAAAGTTGTCAGTATCCACAGTGGGCCATAACAAAAGGCGCAGAGCAGGTCAAAAACAAAAACAACACAACACAGGTAAGGAAGAAAACAAACAAACAAGAGCACAGAGGATTGGTAACGTTGTCGTACGTAAGAGGAATTACGGAACGTATCCAAGGTGTGCCGGAGCTTAGAGGACTGTATGTGTTTCACCTTAGGGGTGTTGCGGATGCCTAAACTACTTACTTAAATCTACCAAATTACTCAAACCGAATTAACTCAATCCAACTGTGGTGTAGAGAGAGCAAGAGGAAACCAGATTAAACACTTAATACAATTTATTACAACCAAATAATTGCTTAATAATCTTCACTTTATATGACCAAATATAGCAACAGAAATTTAGTTGGGCGCCCAAATTACTATGACTGAATGTTCTGGCCAACGTTGCCGCGGTTACTGGTATTGAGGAGGAGAAACTGCTCCTCCCCTGGCGAGTGAGCGAGTGCACCTGCTTGTCGAACGTCGAGGAGGAGTTCCAAATGGCGAGGGTGGCTGACTGCTGCGCTGACGGTGGATCCGGAAGACGCTGCCCAGTCCAATTGATGCTCGCAGTCCGCCGCTGCTGACTGCGACACACCGCTAATGGCTTCGGGTGTCCTCTCGTCTCCGTTGTGTGAGTTAGCCTAGCTTGCCAACTCACGCTCGATGTCTCGGCCGGCTGCCGTGCTGAGAACACGCGTTCACCTTTCGAAGCGTGTTCACGGTCTCTTGATTGTGGTCACTCGCTCGCTGTGTTCTCACCGACCACGCCTCACTTAAACTTATCCGTGGCGACTCAATCAACTGCTCCGTACTCGTAAAAATGTCTCTCGAAGGTTCAACAACTCGCCGCACGCGTAGTAATATATTGTGCACTGTACACTCTCGCGTGACATACACAAAACACAATCACGGTAAACTGCCGCAAAACAAACTAGTGCCTATTTAAACAGGTGAATTAAAAGCAGTAAACAAAATACGGGAAATTATAATATACAAACTCCCACATATTAAACAAACATGCCCTCTTAATCCCTCACAAATCGCAGACCCTTCAGTACACAAGGAGCAATGAAAAATACTATATCAACACACCGGTCAAACCACACACAACTCTCCGCCAACTACTGGTACACCCAAAAGACAAAATACACCCGGAAAACAAATGCAACTCCATTTACGAAATTCCATGCAAATCATGCAATAAAACATACATTGGGGAGACAGGAAGGAGTTTAAACACAAGAAAGAAAGTACACAACTCAGAGTGCGAGAGGGAGACGGCAATAAGACAAACAAGAGCAATTAAAGAACAAGCACAACAGGAACATTACAAATCAGCCATCACCGACCACTGCAAAAGAGAAAATCACATCATGGACTGGGAGAAGGCCAGGGTCATCCGCACCGAAGAGAGCAAACATCAGCGCTGGATCAGGGAGGCCATTGAGATCCGCAAGCGAGGCACAAAAACCATTAACAGGGACGAGGGAGCCTTCATCCTCTCTACCACCTGGAACAGCATCTTGGAGGAGTGAACGAACAGCGGGCGGCGTGACTTGCCTGTCATTTTTAGACAGGTAAGTCACGCCCTCATGGAACATCAGCTGATAAAGACGAGTCACAAGACACCGTCATGTGACACTCTGAAGAAGACGAAAGTCTCGCCGAAACATGTCAGGTAAAAAAATTAGCCTAAAACGAAATTGTCTGCTCTAAATGAGTCAGTCAAAATATAATAAATAAGAAGACAAAATGAACTTAATACAAATATCCTCCTTTATATATATCGAACAGCTTCAGGGTTATTTAACAATGACACATTTAACTGCCACAATTTTAATGCCATATCAATATCCAAACCCAGGGACATAACAACTGGGCAATGGTCCGAGATCGTTAGCGGTTCAATGTAGCAATCCTGCACCCTGTGACCATCTTGTTTGGAAATGCAAAAAAAATCTAAAAATCGAGTGGCTTTTATGAACCCTTGAAAAATGAGTGTAGTCTCTCGACCTTGGATTTTTCATGCGCCTTATGTCCACCAATCCCAGTTCTTGTAATATATTAATCAATGCCCTCGATTTAGGTGTCAGAGTCTTGCTTTCACGTGGAAATTTGTCCATGTAATTATTCAGCACCCAGTTGAAGTCCTCTCCTAATATTATTGTTCCACTTGAGTTTCCTGTTAGGACCTGGGCAATCTCTCTAAAGAAATGTGGATCATCCTCATTAGGGGCATACACATTCATATTCATCAAAGAAAAACCTCCAATAGAACCTATCACAACTACCCAGCGTCCAATTTTATCTTTAAGCACTTTTTCTGATACGAAGTTTAAGGATTTATGACAGAGTTTAACAACTCCTCTCTTCTAATAATTCTCAAATGATGCGCTAAATATCTGCCCCACCCATTCTCTTTTCAATTTGGCATGTTCTGCTTCATTTCAATGTGTTTCCTGTACTATCCCAATTGAACAATTCAGTCGTCTCAACTGAGTCAGACTCTTCTTCCTCTTTATAACATGGTTGAGACCATTAATATTGTAACTAATAATTTTCAAAGAAGTCATTGGTTAAATTAAAATGAAAATTTTAATTGCACCTTTTCTGAAATACCATGACATAACCTTTGCAAACCAAAATAATACTTAAGGTCAATTTGCAGAGAAACAGAAAATCAAAACACCCCCAAAATTTGGAACGCAATTGAACTTCCAAAACCACGGTGCGTCCCCACCCCTTTGATACAGCTTAAGAACATGTAAACAATACGCGCCCCCCCCAAGTTGGAAAATGGGCAGGAAGAGGTGTCTCCCTGAGAAAAAAACAATAATCGTGTGTGCAGCAATACACATTGTCACCAAAGCCCTGCTGCTTCAAATGCCCTATTCCAAAAAAAAAAAAGATAATGTTAAAGACACACACCTTCGATTCACGCTCCAACCAGTAATAATACTTCCAAAACTTTAAGCCTGTAAACAATATCATTAACAATTTTACTCCACCACTTCCCCCGAATCCAATAAAGATTAAGGGGGACCTTGCTTCTCGATTCAGGATTCCTTATGTCGCTCCACAAAGTTTATGATGCCACCAATTTCCTTGGGGCGCAGTAACGGTTCATTCCTCTCCCGTCTGCCCTGTGTTTGCCATCTGCGTTGCAGCAACCCCCCCCCAGCAGAACATCTCGTTATTCCACTACAACGTTCACCCCCCGAGCTTTCAGTGTGGATTGAGCCTCCACAAGAGATGGGAAGACCTTGATCCCGGTGTCCAGGAACACTTTTAAGTGGAGGTGGTTATGGTGATTGGGCTCTGATGTTATGTTCCTTAAGCTTCTTGATGACATCGCGCACTTGCTGTCAGGGTTGAGGAAGGTGAGGACCCAAACGCAAGGAAGCAAGGCAGGGGTAACTTAAAGGGCATTTAATTAACAGAAAACTAAGGCAAACAGGGAACTTGGAAAAACTAGACAATGACAGGAAACTAATGATCGGGACAGGCGACAAGAACAGGCAACAGGAACAGGCAACAGGGACAGGCAACAGGGACAGGCAACAGGGACAAGCGACAGGGACAAGCGACAGTGACAGTCCTGGTGTGGAGTAATGTTCCGACGCTGAGCTGTCGGCTAGGGGTGGTTAAATAGTCCATTGATTAAGTGAGCAGATGGGGATCAGGTGTGTGACGGTAACGGGGAACAGGTGCGTGGCTGGTGAGGAACGAGTGCTGAGGGGAAACGCCCCACTCAGCTGACAAAACAAATAAACAACACAAAAGCATGGCATGGGACGTGACAATAACAATAACAAAACCCTGCCATGACCGACACGGGTCATGACAGTACCCCCCCCCTAAAGGGACGGATCCCAGACGTCCCAAAACAAAAAAAAAAAATTGTCCAAAAACGAGGGTGGGCGGAAGGGGGCTGGAAGGCGGGACCACGACCCCCAATCAAAGGATTGGTCAGGCGGGCGTCCGGGAGGCCAGACCAGCGAGTCCAGCTGTGGCCATTCAGGTGGCCGACCGGGGGGCCAGACCAGTGAGTCCAGCTGTGGCCATTCAGGCGGCCGGCCGCGGGGCCAGACCAGGGAGTCCAGCTGTGGCCATTCAGGCGGCCGGCCGGGAGGCCCTGGTCGCCACCTGGAGTACGTCGCCGAGGCTGAGACGAGACGCGGCGACGGGTCGCCGGGTGCAGTCGAGGCAGGAACTTGGAGCGGCGACGGGCCAGGCACAGCCGAGACAGGAACTTGGAGCGGCGGAGGGCCTGGCGCAGCCGAGACATGAGCTCGGAGCGGCGACGGGCCACCGAGCGCCGCCGAGGCAGAAGCGAGACGCGATGGCAGATCGTCGTCCATCACCGAGGCAGGAACCTGAAGCGGCGGCGGTTTGTAGGGTGCCGCCGAGGCAGTGACTTGAAGCGGCGGCGGGTCGTCGGGCGGCACCGAGGCAGAGACGAGACGCGGCGGCGAGTCGTCGGGCGGCGCCGAGGCAGAGACGAGAAGCGGCGGCGAGTCGTCGGGCGCGGTCGAGGCAGAGACGAGAAGCGGCGGCGGGTCGTCGGGCGCCGCCGAGGCAGAAACGAGAAGAGGCGGCGGGTTGTCGGGCACCGCTGAGGCAGGGAATTGGAGCGACGGCGGGTCGTCGGGCGCCGCCGAGGCAGGGATCTGGAGCGGCGGCGGCCCGGGTGCAGTGGGGACAGGGACTTGTGGCGGACGCAGGACGTGCTCCGCCGGAACGGGGACTCGGGGCGGACGCAGGACGTGCTCCGCCGGAACGGGGACTCGGGGCGGACGCAGGACGTGCTCCGCCGGAACGGGGACTCGGGGCGGACACAGAACGTGCTCCGCCGGAACGGGGACTCGGGGCGGACGCAGGACGTGCTCCGCAGGGACAGGGACTTGGGGCGGACGCAGGACGTGCTCCGCAGGGACAGGGACTTGGGGCGGACGCAGGACGTGCACCGCCGGAACATGGACTTGGGACGGACGCAAGACGTGCTCCGCCGGAACATGGACTTGGGACGGACGCAGGGCGTGCTCCGCCGCAACTTGGACTTGGAACGGACGCAGGGCGTGCTCCGCCGGAACGTGAACTTGGGGCGGACGCAAGACGTGCTCCACCGGAACGTGAACTTGGGGCGGACGCAAGACGTGCTCCGCCGGAACAGGGACTTGAAGCGCTGGCAAGGCGCCGGAACGGGGCTCTGCAGCTGACGAGAAGCCGGGACGGGACTCAGCAGCTGGCGAGGAGCCGGGACGGGGCTCAGCAGCTGGCGGGGGGCCGGGACGGGGCTCAGCAGCTGGCGGGGGGCCGGGACGGGGCTCAGCAGCTGGCTGGGAGCCGGGACGGGACTCAGCAGCTGGCGGGGAGCCGGGACGGGACTCAGCAGCTGGCGGGGAGCCGGGACGGGACTCAGCAGCTGGCGGGGAGCCGGGACGGGACTCAGCAGCTGGCGGGGAGCCGGGACTGGACTCAGCAGCTTGCGGGGAGCCGGGACGGGGCTCAGCAGCTGGCGGGGAGCCGGGACGAGACTCAGCAGCTGGCGGGGAGCCAGGACGGGGCTCAGCAGCTGGCGGGAAGCCGGGACGGGGCTCAGCAGCTGGCGGGGAGCCGGAACGGGGCTCAGCAGCTGGCGGGAAGCCGGAACGGGGCTCAGCAGCTGGCGG
The DNA here is from genome assembly GCF_059441095.1 of Idiotropiscis lumnitzeri. Lineage (NCBI taxonomy): Eukaryota > Metazoa > Chordata > Actinopteri > Syngnathiformes > Syngnathidae > Idiotropiscis > Idiotropiscis lumnitzeri. Next base: position 15,648,793 of record NC_142408.1, on the reverse strand, counting down.
TGAGCCGGAGTGGGACTCTGGAGGCTGCGTGGGTTGCTGCAGCTGGCGAGGAGCCGGGACGGTACGCTGCAGCTGGCGAGGAGCCGGGACGGGACTCAGCAGCTGGCGAGGAGCCGGGACGGGACGCTACAGCTGGCGAGGAGCCGGGACGGGACGCTGCAGCTGGCGAGGAGCCGGGACGGGACGCTGCAGCTGGCGAGGAGCCGGGACGGGAGGCTCCAGCTGGCGAGGAGCCGGGACGGGAGGCTGCAGCTGGCGAGGAGCCGGGACGGGAGGCTGCAGCTTGCAAGCAGCTGGGTCGGGAGGCTGCAGCTCGTGAGGAGCCGGGTCGGGGACCTGATCCCTATCAGCCTGCCGCCATAGGGATTCAGGGGAACGGGAGACGCGAAGGACACGAGGGACCGGGACTACAGGGGCTGGTGAACGTGAGCTATGAGACGCAAGGGGGACGTGACAAGGTGCGGAAACCGACAGTGGACGAGGTGAACGACGCGAGGTAACGTGGGAGGTGGTCTCAAAAGGGTCAAAAGAAAAAGGGGACAGAAATTGTTCGGGGGGAGGAAAGAGACTGGACCTAACAGAAACCGGGTCGCGCTGGGCATCTAAAAGGTTGTATATATATTCAAAATCATACTCATGATCCGAGTCAACTAAAACGTGAGGGGGTGAAATAGCAGGGTGCTCAAAATCATCTTCAAAATCAGAATCGATGATAAGGTGGGGAGGTTCGACAGGTGGCTCGTCATTATCGTGATCGTGGAACGAAGGGGGAAAAACAGACAGAACAAAAAAAGGAACCTACGTGAAGGGGGCGGGGTTGGTCGGCAGGCTGAGGAGGGTGGTAACTGGAGCGGCGACGTCGATGACGCCGCCGTGAGCTTCCCGCGGGGTCCGGACAGGGTTGGTTCATTCTGTCAGGGTTGAGGAAGGTGAGGACCCAAACGCAAGGAAGCAAGGCAGGGGTAACTTAAAGGGCATTTAATTAACAGAAAACTAAGGCAAACAGGGAACTTGGAAAAACTTGACAACGACAGGAAACTAATGATCGGGACAGGCGACAAGAACAGGCAACAGGAACAGGCAACAGGGACAAGCGACAGGGACAAGCGACAGTGACAGTCCTGGTGTGGAGTAATGTTCCGACGCTTAGCTGTCGGCTAGGGGTGGTTAAATAGTCCATTGATTAAGTGAGCAGATGGGGATCAGGTGTGTGACGGTAACGGGGAACAGGTGCGTGGCTGGTGATGAACGAGTGCTGAGGGGAAACGCCCCACTCAGCTGACAAAACAAATAAACAACACAAAAGCATGGCATGGACGTGACAATAACAATAACAAAACCCTGCCATGACCGACACGGGTCATGACACTTGCTTCCTTTTTCTTTGCACCTCCGGAGAATAATATTGGTCGAAATAGACTTTCTTCCCCCCAAACTCCACATCCCGCTGCTTCCATGCCTGCTGAAGCACCACTTGCTTCATGCTGAAGTCCAAAAAACAAACTATCACGGATCGCGGTGGCGCGGCTGCCTTCGGCTTCACTGCCAATGCTCTGTGAGCCCTTTCGATCCGAATATCCAAGTCTTCAGGCAGCACAAGAGCCGTTTTGAGAAAGTCAGTGATGAACGATATCATCTATTTTCCTTCTGAGCCCTCTTCAATACTATACAGTCTGATATTCTTTCTGCGCATCCTAGTTTCCAGGTCATCTAGTTTCGCAGTTATGATGGTCTCCCTTCTCAGCAAGTAAGCTAGTGCTCTTTCATGGCGTATTCCCCGGTCTTCTGCGCTACTCACTCGGTTTTCCGTTGTGGTCAGTCTCTTCTCCAGTATATCAATTCTCCACTTAATTTCTCCAATTGAAGCCTCCATGCGCGCCTGGGAGTCTATAATGTCCCTTTGTGCACTCCCAGATTCCTCTCGAAATTTACGTAGCTCCGCTAGCATTAGCATTCCGCTCCCGTCGTTCGACTGAGTCAAGCTAGCTTCCAGCGTTATCTTCTGAGTCTTCTTTGTATCGTCACTTTTTCCCACTTTGGGGTCTCTTCTGGTCGACTTTTGGCTTGACGTCATTCTCGTGATCTATTCTCAGCGACTTCTACCATGAATGAGTGGAGTTACTTTAATTAGCAGGCACCTAAAAGTTTCAAAAAGTTCTTAATCTTAAACCGTGACTTTAAGTTGTGTGCATAATATCGACATCCAGGTCAATTCCTGCTAAGCACTAATGTAGGGTGACCAAACAGACATGGCCACTTCATTACACCCTGTCCCGGCGCTGTTTTTTTTTTTTTTTTTTTTTTTAATATATATAAATCTATGAAAATGTCTGGTTTAAATAGATTTTTTTCGGGATGAATTAGCATGTTTGACTAATATTTTGCATGATAATTGGTGCTTTTTTTTCTTTTTCTTCATGAGAGGTTGATTTCACAATTACAGGCATGGCTGACATGGGCAGTGTTGAGAATGTCGAACCTTATTTCCTATCCCTTCTTTCACTGTATACAGGGTTAGTCCTGCCTATACACCAATTACGCATTACCCATTGCTGACACACCCTCTCAGTAATGCGCACGCACAACGTGCGCTCCATTTATGGCAAACCAATGAATGACGCTACATCTCAATTTGCCATGATTAGTCCGGGCAGTGGCGCAAAAAGTATGTATGCGGCATATGCGGCGCATAGTGGCGCCACGCTAGAGCGATGGGAGGAAAATAATTTTTGAGTGGCCATTTTATGCATTAAACAGCTGTTTGTTCATGGGTATGGTTTGATCTAATCACTAATACTTATAGAGGAACATCACTGATAGGTAGTGATGTGTCCTCTGTGTCGAGACGCCGATCCGTGTACCGAGTAAACTGGGAGCGAGTATTTGAAGCGCGCACCAAGAAAACTCTTGAGTGACCTAGGTGATGACGTTTGAGGCCTCGAAACCGGCCGAACCACGTGACCGGTTCAGGAAGCGCATCAAGAAGTGCAGTTTCTGATTCAAGCAGCAAAAAAAATGACATGGAGGTTTCCCGTTTTGTGAAGATTTGTGTCAGTTTTGTGAGGAGTTTGTAATTCCCTTGTCGATTAATATCAACTTATCACTGTTGTGGAGCCACTTAAGATGATAAAGATTTTCCCCTGTTTGGGAACCCTTTGATCGTATTACGATGAAAAACGGAATGAAAAAAATACATCAGAATCAAATTATGTTTTAAAGGGATGATTTGTTACCATAAAGAGATAGGATACAACAACAAGACCAACATATAACAACTAGTGAAATCCGTTAAAGCAATGATTGCCTCAGATGATTTAGTCACATGCGGTTAATACGTAAAACGGCCAACAAATCATAATAATAGTATGTATTATCAAGCAGCTTTCGCTCACACATATAACGTATACCTGTAATTTAAAAACACTGGGCAAAAAACAATACAGTTTTAGTGAATGGAAATGGGCTAATTTGAAATTAATCACTATGTCTGTTTTGTACGTTCGTTTGGATTCTCAACTACCTGTCTGAGTACCATATCAAATGTTGCACTGCGAGTCACACCGGCTTCAATAAAATCCTGTGCCCACCCCTGGCTTAATCACACACTGACAAATTACGACAATGAATCAACGTTAAGACTTGAGCACACTAAGATAGTGGTGGCACAGTGGTATAGGCCTTTGCATGGCGTCCACAGAGATGCGCGTTTGATTCTCACAGGAGCTACTATGAAATTATCTGTGTTTGTTTTTCCAACACAAGTTTGATTCAACATTTAATTTTCTAATTATTACATGGCGTGATGTGGTTAATGCTTTGGTTGACATGGTCCTCCAAGATTCCCTGCCCTTCTATATTGTAGAGGACAGGGCATTCAGTAAACATTTTGTGGCTTTGAACCCTACCTGTATTCTCCCTACCAGACAGGTATATATGAATGGAAATGAAAAAAAAAACTGACTGAGCAGCAGTTGCATGAAAAGTTTTTGGAATAAAAATGAACGAGATAAAACAATGTTTAAATTACATTTTTTATCCACAACAATAAAAACTCTATTACTGCATTTTCCTTCACCCTTTCCATGTCAATTTCATGTCATACTGAGTACATTCCTAATCAAAGCTTTGCACAAGAAAATCTCTTCCTTGCATGATGATATACTTTATGTCCACTTGGTAGTGCCAGAGGGGGTTGAATCACCTTTGAGGCGTCAACACATGAGTCAAACCAATTGCATGGAATGCCTCAATGCTTCATGAAGCTTCATCTCCATCACTACTGATAGGCGCCCCTCTGCTTCGTGACTGTCACCGGCGACCCCGCCCCTGCCCTCCTCCTGCGCGCCGCTTGCACACACACAGACACAGACAGAGTCCGGTGCGCACGAGTGTTTACAATTCAAACGTCTGATGATGCTAAAGTTTGAGAAGCAACATAGAAAGTGCTCGGAGAACACAAACTGAAAAGGAAATAAGGAGAGAAACAAAGATTATGCTGGCATGAAAACTTTCTTTTCAAAGTGGTTAAAAGACAGTAGGTAAATTGTGATGCGTCAGCATAGTAAGAGCCACATATGGCTCAATAAAACATTCAATAAAAGTTTTAAATAAAAGTGTGACTTTCCCAAAAAACGTATTTATAGGCGACATATAAAAATTTAATATTTATTTTTATCATTATTATTATTATTTAATTAATTAATTTATTTTTTTGCGGGTGGCGCCTGTTAAGTGTATGCATACCCCCCAGAAAGTAGGGAGTGCCGCCCCTGAGTCTGGGAGACAACATGCAATTGTGTGTAAACAAGGGCACATGGCAAAATGTCAAAAAGACTCATCGGGTACGGAAAAACAAAAGGAAAAAAAAACATGAAGAACGATCTCGAGGTAAGTGCGGATGATGTTAGGGCCTTGCATTTAAATTGAGAATAGCAACTTACGTTGTCGTGTGACGACGCAGGAGTAGTGAGGGCATTCGCTCAGACAGCGAATGCCCTCACGACCCCTGCATCATCACACGACGGAAATTAATTTATTTTAACCGATATGTTAAAAGGGAAAAAAAGCTTAAATTGTGTCTGTGCGCTGTGCCTATTCATTTTATTTTCAGGAACGTTAGCGTTCACTCACATTAACTAAAGATGTCCTGGACTCAACGTTAGAGCTTGCATTAGGCTTGTTTGACCATGTTCGTGTTATTTACGTCTGTATTTATAAATGTGTACGTAATTAGGTGTAGGTACTCATTTTTGGTACTATAATACTAATTTACCTCAGCTACTTTCCTTGGGCTCGTTTATCGTACAATTCATAAATGCATGAATTCTCTCTCTTATCTGACATTAGGTTAAAACTATTTTGTTTGTGTATAAATATTAATCGCCAGTTTATTGCATTGAAGTGTAAATTGAATGACTTAAATCAACTTGACCAAATTAAAATGCATTAGGAGACAGGCAAATTTCATAATTTCTGGGGTGTAGTCCTGACTTGACTACCAATGGTAGCGGATTATAAAGGGTCCAATGCAATGACAAAACGTATAAATGAAGAGATGGCTGCAGTGACATTGACATGATTGGTTTTAGACTCATCAATAGCGGCACGATTGGTGCAGTGGATTAGTTAGAGGGCCCAAAAAGGAAACTTTGCTTAGAGCCCCCAAAAGACAAAGGCCCTGACTGTATATCATGATATAGTACAGGGGTCGGCAACCTGCGGCTCTTTGGGGCTGCCCTAGTGGCTCCCTGGAGATTTTCCAAAAATGTTTTAACATGGAAAAAATATGGGGGCGGGAAATATATTTTTTGTTTTAATATGGTTTCTGGAGGAGGACAAACATGACACCAACATTCTTAACGTTTTCCAATGCTGTAAAAATGTGTAGAACACATATGAAATGTCAACATTTCTGACAACGAAGATTTGCGTCAGCACGGTAGGATGCTAGGCAGGTGGTTGTTGTAAACCAACCGGCGGCTGTGTGATGGGCTGTGGATCCAAAAAGGAAAAAGAGAAAAATAACTGAGCAGAACAGAGGATTCAACGTTTCTTGGACCGAATCATTTGCATTCTGGCTGCCAGGATGGCCGAGTGGTCTAAGGCGCCGCGTTCAGGACCCAGTCTCCCCAGGAGGCCTGGGTTCGAATCTCGAATTTCCCCATTGTGGGACTAATAAAGGCAATATTATTATTATTCATTGTACCCAATTGGGAGTGAGAGAAAAAGTGCGATTACATTACTTCTGGAGAAATTAAAGGAGCGCAAAAATAGATTTAAGAAGTGGATTGCATCTCCAAACGCCCCTACTGCTGCAGGTTTTGTTCCCAACCCGGGATAATAAAACGCCAAAAATCGTTCACAGAAGGTGACAACATAAAGAAGTCATTCATCAGCACATCAGAACACCTATTTGCAGACTAATACAAAAAAAACTAAAGACATGCCTCTGTAAGACAGTGAAGTAAAGGGCCATTAAAATGGCAGGCAACATCACCGATCAGCTAATTAAGGACGTTAATTCAGCGCCAGCATATTCAATTGCTTGTGATGAGTCCTGTGATTGGATCAATTTTAAACAGACTGCGTTTTTATGCAGGTATGTGAAATCAGATTTCTTTTTTGCATTTATTTAATTTCATGAAAGCAGTGAAACATAAAACATTAAAAGTTAAACTTGAGGCAGCATCGTGCAACAGAGTATTCACGTGGTGCGTCATTCTCTACATGATGCACTGCAAAAAACATTAAATGAATGCTCATTTTGTATTTGTAGGCAACTTAGTCATTTTGATAGTCGGCTAATACTATAGATACATACAGCATGTGTTGCCTTCATTATAAGGTTTATATAAGGCTGGTAATTTTTTGTGGCTCCAGACAAAGTAGTTTTTGTTTTTTTTGGTCCAATATGGCTCTTTAAACATTTTGGGTTGCCGATCCCCTGATATAGTAGCTGTCTCATTCTGTTTAGCGATTCGCACAGCCATCACACTACTTTCTCCTTGTTGCATATTACTGTCATGAGGCACCAGAGCATTAAGATTTGTACTATTTATTGCGAATAAAACATTTGGAACTGTATTTTATCAAACTGTGTATACTTTTATTAGATTTATTTAATTGAAAATATATTATATAAAATTATATTTTTTATATTTTGTATAAAATTAAACAAATTATTTCATTATTTTTGTGGTGTATTTTTACTGTATGGCCCTTTAATATTTGTTTGTGGGCCATTTTGTTTTGCTGATCGCAATGCTTCGTGGTCTACAGAGGTCAGGGGGTTAGGGTCAATGACGGACGGCCGTTTTGCTGACGAGGGATGGAAACACGCGCCTCTACTCTTGTGTGTGTTTATGACGGCAGGCTTACTTGAGTAGACTACATTGATTATATATGTGCAGTAGGTGGCTGCATGCAACATAGAGTGAATCATGAGTTAGTCAGGCTGGGAAGGCAACAACAAATCTATGAGCTAAGAGGTATAAAGTACCTTTGAATACATAGGAAGGTTTACAGATAAGTTCTTGTGAGTTAAGTTTTAAATTTCCATTTTTATTTTTGGACAGAGTAGTGTTCAGAGGTTCGGAAACGGTTTTGCGGCCCCACACTCCATTTCAGAAGATGCCAGTAATGCGCCAAAAGTTGTTTGCCTACCACTAAAAGACAGAAGAAGAAAAAGACTATACTACATTGAAGAAAAAACACATTATTGTCGTAGCAACTTTATTTCGGTTCGCACAAGGACTAGGACGTATTTTAATTTAGCAGGATTTTACCTATATTTCCACTGCTGTGATTACAACAACAGAAAATTGTTTTTCACTCCCTTTTTTGAAAGATGTTAAAGCATTTTTTTTCTTGCTGAGATTTATTCCTGGTGCGCAAGACTTCATTGGAAATTTCTGCAATGAAACATACAAACACAAATATGTGCAGCATGTGGATCAAGTGATAACGACACCCAATGCATTTAAACAATACGTTTCTGGCTCTATCATTTTTAAATCTGGAGTCAAGGATAATAGATTGTTCAACTATCTTTCAAATTATTGTAAAAATGGATTTGGAAACATGAAACTGCTCCCAGTATTGTAATGTTTTTATTTACCTCAATCTGAAATTTTGGTACAGATTTTAGCAAGAATCATGAAATTTGTTTGAACATAATTATCACTGTCTCCTTTCTGCATTTGCCACATGTACTTGTAGCAATCAACACAGCGCACAGTGGCATTATTGAAAGAACAAACTTCAATGTTTGCAATGACCACCGTATATTATGTCAGCATTGTGAATTGTGATTGATGCAGGTTAGGTTTTCATTTTACACCAAATTTTGTCACACTGGCCTTTGCTTTCAGTTCCTTGTTGATGCTTCTGACAACATGATGCAGAAGAATTCAATGAGAGTGACTGTTTTTGTCAATGAAAATCAATGAATCTCTTAAAAATGCTTGGCACATGGCCACTTAATTATGAACTACTGAAGAAAGAGGATTTCTCATTGTATCACAGATTTCTACAATTATGTAAGGGAAAAAGCAATCTGTGTTATTACTGATCTAATCTATGTTGAGTCTATACCCTGTGCAGTATCTAGCCTAACCTGCAGACTAAGGCTGCAACTAACGGTTATTTTAATAATCAATTAATCTGTTGATTATTTTATCAATTTGTGAATTGACTTTAAAAAATGTTAACATATCCATCCCTTTATTAAGAAACAGGACATTATTTCAAATTGACAATGAAGGAAAATTTACAAACAAATTTAGATTCAGTTAACAGCTTTGATCTGTATGCAAAAACGTTTTTCAAGTTAAAAATGTGTTATTTTCATTAAACACAAAGAAAACCAATTGGCTGGCCACCAGTTCAGGATGTACCCGGCCAACTGCCCGAAGACAGCTGGGATAGGCCCGCGAAGAAAATCCACTTTGGATCACATCAGAAATTGGATAATGAAATTGTAAGTATTAGTGCAAATTCAAATTAATAATGTAGTCGTAAGGGGGCACAAGCCAGTGTCTTCTTATGCCGGTCCCAAGCCCGGATAAATGCAGGGGTTGTGTCAGGAAGGGCATCCGACGTAAAACTTTGGCCAAATCAAACATGCGAATCAAATATACGACTTCCATACCAGATCGGTCGAGGTCCAGGTGAACAATGACCGCCACCGGTGCTGCTGACCTACAGGGCGCTGGTGGAAATTGAACTACTGTTGGTCAAAGAAGGACAGGAGGAAGATGTGTTCAAAGGAAGAAAGAGAAGAGGAACACAAAGAGTCTAGGACTGAGAGTAGGGACTTTGAATGTGGGAACTATGACGGGGATATATATATTTTAGTCTACTTTTAGTCGACGAAAACTCGATGGACACTCAAAAAAAAAGTTTCGATCTAGTTTTGGTAAATTTAGTTGAAACTTTGAAAAGGTTTTAGTCCGTTTTAGTTAAAAATAGGCATACAAGGTTTCCTCACAATAGCAAAGACTTTCTGATAGACTACAAAGAATTACGTATTACAAACAGATAAAGTGGTAATAGTGAAATCAACCCTCATTGCTCCAAAATAAGACAAGAATCAAAACATTTTTTTTGGCAACTGTTGAGGCTTATTTCACTCAAAGTAACATCAATCCATTATCTGTACCACTTCTCCTCGCAAGGGTTGCGGAGGGTGCTGGAGCCTATCCCCGTTATTTTCGGGCAGTAGGCGGGGTACACCCCCTGAACTGATTACCAGCCAATTCCAGGGCACACATAGACGAACCACCATCCACGCTCACACTCATACCGGAATCGACCCCACAACCTCTGCACTGTGAGGCCATCGTGCTAACCAGTCGTCCACCGTGACACCCTTTAAAGTAACAAACAAAATAAAAATGTCTCAAAACATAGAGTATAGTAGACTTGTTCTAATGCTGTACCACAAGTACAAACTCTATCAAACATATGTCTTCTTTACTTGTAACAGCCTGCTCTTATCAGAACAAAGTAGCGCACCGAATGTCACTGTCGCCATGGTCCGTCAAAAGCATATCAGTGTGTGAGCCGACACGAATGACTGCATACGTGTTTGTGTTTTGTTGTGCTGGTGTGTGCGACGTGTGTACCCTGCGTGCTATCCCGGTGCTGGGCGTGTCCAAATGTGGATAGTTTGCTCCATCATTGCAATTTTTTGAAAGAAAGATTACATGTTCAATAAGAAGGGATCTCATAAATTTTGAACGTCTGATAGACCACATGCTAACAATTTTGTCCTGTCTCGTCTCGTCACCGAAATCTCATGTACGTACTTCATGTTTTTGTCATCCAAGAGCCACCTTTTGCTCATCATCGTCTCGTTATCGTCATGAACTAAAGGGGAGTAAACGAAATATTTATGTCATCAATAACAACACTGGTTGTGCGGCTGTCATGGTTTGCACACCTCTACAACATTCTGTGAGCACCCTCATACTGGCTGCTCGGTCCCTCTTCCACAGATGTCAGGGTTTGGTCCACACTCTTTGCGCACAAATTGTATTCCTCCTCTCATGCTACCCTTTGTCACCTATTCTGTTCATAACTTTTATGGACAGAATTTCTAGGTGCAGTATGATGAAATCCTGCCCCATGTGGAGGAGTTCATGTATCTTGCTCACGACTGAGGGTAGGATGGCGCATTTTATCAACAGGTGGATCAATGCAGCGTCTGCTTTGAGGGGCACCATGTGTCTCTGTCGTGGTGAAGAATCTCGATTTTCTCGTCCAGCTACGTTCCTACCCTCACTAAGGGTCATGAGCTATGGGTCGTGACCGAAAAAACAAGATCAAATACAAACTCCTAACTATTTTCAGTTCTCTAGAACTAAAAAAAAGGTATTGAACCCAGCTGTGTATACTAATTTGGAACAGTGCATTTAAAGAAAAAACAGTTTTTATTTTTGATATATTGTATATTATCATTGGGAGGTTTGCTTGAAAACGCTCAAATCATTGAAAAATTGAGGATTAGATTCAAGTTGGCATACAGTGTGCTGGTGTTCTCAGTGACCCTCTTGATCTATCAGATTTTCTATTTCTGGTGATTTGTGCGTTGCTCACAGACTCGCGGCTGGTGTATGACCGCCAGTCTCTGCTGGACCAACGGTGCGAAGTTGGCGATTCAGCCGCGTTTGAGCAAAGTTGGGGTAGGACGTTGCCCGGCGATATCCCGGCGGAAGCGGTGCCGCGGCAAACGCGGTGGCCGGTTGACGAAGCTTAAAAGGGAACTAAAACACGCTTCGTCCCCTGCTCGGTCCCAAACGCATGGATGTACCCCGTGGCGGCACGTTCGAGAGCCCTGCTTGTTACCAGTCATCGGCTGTCCAGCGGAGCTTCGGCGTCGATCTACAACTCCTGCGCGGGCTTCCCAGAGCTCGCCGACCGGAGGAGCTATGCACACCTGCGACTCCCTCAAGGATAGCGTTGTTAAACGCCCGGTTGTTGACGAACAAAACATTTATCCTGAGGGAGTTATTTCTACAAAATGACTTGGATTTTCTCTGCCTGACGGAGACCTGAACGAGCACCGATGAGTGCAGTGTAATGCTGGAACTATTACCGCCTGCGTGTTCTTACTTGGACACTCCGAGAACGTCAGGTCGTGGTGGAGGAAGGGCAACTACTTTTAAAGCCAAATTTTAATGCAAACAGTGTATATTGGCCACATCGATCACCAGCTTTGAGAGCACGCTCTTTGAAGTAGGCGGGGCTGCTCCTGTGCTCTGCGCTATGATCGATAAACCCCCAAAATACAGCAAGGAGTTTGTAAATGAAATGATGCTAAAGTATGGTCACATCCTGCTGATGGGGGACTTTAATATAGATGTGTGCTGTCCTGAAAAGGGACTGGCAAAAGACTTTTCAAGACTCAGACTCTTTCAATTTGGTGCAATGTGTGTGTGGCCCTACTCATAAACAGGGACATACGTTAGGACAGTGACATTTACAAACATGACGGAAAATGCCATTTTACCATCCATCCATCCATTATCTGTCCTGCTTCTCCTCACTAGGGTCGCGGGTGGTGCTGGAGCGTATCCCAGCTATCTTCGGGCAGTAGGTGGGGGACACCCTGAACTGGTTGCCAGCCAATTGCAGGGCACACAGAGACGAACAACCATCCGCGCTCACACTCATACCTAGGGGCAATTTAGAGTGTCCAATCAACCTGCCATGCATGTTTTTGGAATGTGGGAGGAAACTGGAGTACCCAGAGGAAACCCACGCAGGCACGGGGAGAACATGCAAACTCCACACAGGATCAACCCCATGACCGCTGCTGTCTCTCACTGTGAGGCCATCGTGCTAACCAGTCGGGCCACCGTGCCGCCCCCATTTTACCATTAAAAACAATAATAGCTTTGACTGTAATAATCCAAGGACACTTAAGAGATTTTATGAGGTGGCAGTTTATCAAGTTTTTATAAATTACATTGTCAAGTCTAATTTTGTATTTTTGTATTTCTGTATATGAAAATGCATTTTTTTTAAAACCCAAAATGTTTTAACATGCAAACTCCTTACTTTACTCATGACTGCCGTTGAATGGAATGAGCCAGGGATGGAGTCCTGCTGATAGCGAGCCTTCCGCACACCTCCCACTGAACATTAGTCATGTTGGAACGGGTACTTGGGCTTAATGCTTTCATCAATTGCCTGAAAATGCTGCTCCTCAAACCTTCCTTCAGCGGGCCTGGAAGCTCCCCAGGTAGACCGACCGGCGTGACGCACCGTTCAGTTGGATGTCCCAGTTGTAACCTCCACCACCACCAAACTAATCGGCAGCCGCATTTGAATCCGGTGTGTTGCAGCAGGGAGAGATGGAAAACAGGCATTATAGCGGCCTTCGAGCAACAGGGTTGAAGACTTTCAGTCTGAAAATGCAGCAATCCCTTGCTACTTTGCGCTTCACTTTTTGCGGTTTCAGTGTTTCGCAGATTTTTTCCAGCATATTCATAAAAAAAAAAAAATTAAAGATAAATTACGGTCAGAGACGTTGCTTCGAAGATATGAATAAACAAGAAGGTTTAGGAGGCACTTATCATCCACTTCCAGGTTCTTAATGATGGCTGCACAGGCGGCATCTTGGCAATTTTTCTACAATTTTGCATTTTTAATGTTTAATTTGTTGTGTAACAAGTATTTAAAAGGTTGGTGACAAAGTCACAACGGCATAATAGCGTTGTAAATCCACCCAAAATGAAAATAAAAATGGAAATATTATTATTATTGATAATAATAATAATGATAATGAGTCAACCTTTACTTCACAGATTTTCACTTTTCGCCGTGGTTCCGGTCCCAATTAGCCGGGTAAAATGAGGGATTACTGTCGTTGGTTACTTGGTCCCACACAGAGACGAACAACCATCCGCGCTCACACTCATACCTAGGGGCAATTTAGAGTGTCCAATCAACCTGCCATGCATGTTTTTGGAATGTGGGAGGAAACTGGAGTACCCAGAGGAAACCCACGCAGGCACGGGGAGAACATGCAAACTCCACACAGGATCAACCCCATGACCGCTGCTGTCTCTCACTGTGAGGCCATCGTGCTAACCAGTCGGGCCACCGTGCCGCCCACATTTTACCATTAAAAACAATAATAGCTTTGACTGTAATAATCCAAGGACACTTAAGAGATTTTATGAGGTGGCAGTTTATCAAGTTTTTATAAATTACATTGTCAAGTCTAATTTTGTATTTTTGTATTTCTGTATATGAAAATGCATTTTTTTTAAAACCAAAATGTTTTAACATGCAAACTCCAAACAGGAGTATATATATATATATATATATATATATATATATATATATATATATATATATATACGTATATATATATATATACGTATATATATGTATATATATATATATATATATATATATATATATGTATATTTTTATTAAGGTTAGAGTTGATGAAACAAAATGGTTTCTAGTTAGCGCCTTTGTATGCGCATGAGCTGTGAAACATGCCACAAGTTTATGACTAGCTGCCCTGTATGTCAATCAGTGACAAATTTCACATTGGATCACAGAAGGGAGTATACTTTTTTTTTTTAAACTCATTTACTTCCATTAAATTCCAAGATTGCAGTGATTAAGTTAATACCATGCGAACCCCTTCACGGGATCACAAACACATTGGCAATAGCTATAAGAATCAGAGTATCATATCATTTACGTAATAATTTGGAATGCAGTGTATATTATTGAAGTTTTAATTGTGGTATTGTGACTACACTTACTGTATCTTGTCCTACTTTCCAGGATCTGATGATCTCTCAGCAAAATTATGGGATGTACGCACTGGGCAATGCATTTATGGGATTCAGACTCACACCTGTGCCACAGTGAAGTTTGATGAACAGAAGCTTGTGACTGGATCCTTTGACAACACGATTGCATGCTGGGAATGGAGCACAGGCGCCAAAATTCAGCATTTCCGTGGCCACACTGGTGCAGGTTGGTTGTATCAACTGGCTTTCGATGGATTGAAGATCATTAATTATATTTCTAAAACAAAATGTGATCAATTGTTGATTGAACAAAGCTCTAGACTATTCTTACTTGGTTATTGTATTCACCAGCACAAAACTCCTATTTTTAACCCTTGTGCATGTTTGTCCATTTTTTGGCCTTTTTTGGGATTTTATGCTTTTACATCAACGAGAAAACAAAAAACCCAATGGAGCTGAAATATCACATAGATGTAAAAGGGGTTAAAGTTTAAAACGTCAAAAAGTCGGAATTTTAAACCATTTCAGTTGGGAAATAGAGTATTTTATAAAACCCAGGGCAAGCGATGTCCAGGATGGCCGAGTGGTCTAAGGCGCCGCGTTCAGGACCCAGTCTCCCCAGGAGGCCTGGGTTCGAATCTCAAATTTCCCCATTGTGGGACTAATAAAGGCATTATTATTATTATTATTATATTATGTCCCATTGACTCCCATGATAACTCACAAATTTTAATAGATTGTAAACCTCATGTTTTTTTATGAATTTCCCATGATTATTGTACAAATCCCTAGAGAGGTAAAAAAAATAATTTGGAGATTTAGACCTTTAACACCTAAAACACCAGGTGACGCCAAATACTAAATAATGATTTTTCCTTGCAGAACAATGAATCGCTATGGCGTGCCATCGTACAATTTTATTCCATGAAAAACTGTTGGGATTGTCAAAAGAGAAGTGTGTGAACGCGTGTGAGTGTGGATAGTTGTGCGTGCGCGCACGTGTGCGAGCTTGGCACGCAACAATTCTGATAATGCAAAATACGAGTGCTTTCCAAGTGTTTGCGTATAGAGTTGAGAAATATGTGCACACGCGCACGCTTGCATGTGCTACGTGCGCATATGCATTGCGTTGCTTTGCATGGCCGCATAATACAATGCGGACTTGCAAAGCATTGCACGCGCAAGTACGTTTCACATTCACGCGTGTGCACGTGCGACGTATTACTTTTCATGCACGCATTGCATTGAGCATTGCTGGCTTAATTTCTTTTGGAAAATAAAGTGTTATTATTTGAAATCCAACACTTTCAGTGGTCGAGAGAGCAGACAATGCACGTATCCAGTGTAGTACTGCAGCGAATAGCATTCGAAGGACTCCAGATTTAAAAGATGCACTTCCTGTTTTTTCAAGCTGAACTCAGAAATTTCACTTTGAACTCACACATGCAACGATGGCGAGATACTTTTCAACAGAAGAGGCACGGCAAACTATTTTGGCAGATGACAATTATTCCACTGACTTCTATCATTACGTCTGAGGAAGACTCCGATCAGGATTTTTCCCCACATAATGGGACGGATTCTGATTAGGAAGAGGAAGAGCAGTCTGAGGAGGAAATTGAAATTGTGCCGGAGGAAGAGGAAGGACGCATCTTGTGGCCATCAAAGAACATAATTTTTTCTGGTCTCCAACCCACGACCTTCCAGGACAAATTGTTTCCCCTCCAACCCTCACACCCGGGCCAACTTTATATGCCATAGCCAGGATCAGCAGCCCAGAGTTTGCATTTAAGATGAGACGTCCAATATTTGCCGAGACAATGTCGCACTACAGATTCTCGCCCTGCGCTTTGATGACAAGCTGCGCAGGCCACAGCGTCATCATGAGTCCGAAAATGTCCCCAATCCAGTAGCTGTGGAGCAAATGGAGCATACTTCCACAAAAAATGTTCAACCTTGGCAGTGATATTTGTATTGATGAGCAGCTTGTTATTGTCTGATTTAATGCTCTAATTATGTCAAATGAAATGTTCCAATTTCATTTATAAATATGTATATATCTATATATACATAGCATAGTTAGTTTTTCTATGAGCATAACACTGCTGTTATGGTCTGTAGAGGGCATAACAAATATTTATATTAATATATATTTATTTATGGGTTGGTTTGATCACACTGAACATTTTGAGTGGTTGTACGTTAAAAAATGTTCAGAAATGTCTTCGTTATCACACCTCAAAGGCTGAGTCATTTTATGGCCATTTACTGCGTTTAGGGGTATTTCCACTAAAACAGCCATTTTCAAAAAAGGTTGACGGTCCAAAAAAGATATTTTGTTATGATTTATTGACTTATTCAATGCTCTAATTATGTCATATGAAATATTCCAATTTGATTTTTTTTATATATATATACACAACATAGTTAGTTTTTCTATTAGCATAACACTGCTGTTATGGTCCATAGTGGGCATAAAAATGAAAAAAGAACTAATATATATTTATCTATGGATTGGTTTGATCACCCTGAACATTTTGAGTGGTTGCACGTAAAAAAATATTCAGAAATGACTGAGTTATCACACCTCAAAGGCTGAGCCATTTTATGGTCATTTACTGCGTTTAGGGGTATTTCCGCTAAAACTGCCATTGTCAAAAAGGGGAAAGTCCAAAACAATTCTTTTGTATGACTTATTGACTAATTCAACGGTCTAATTATGTCATGTGAAATATTCTAATTTTAATTTATATATATATATATATATATATATATATATATACTTATGTATAGAAGTCCCTGACTTCTGTATGGATTGCTTTGATCACCCTGAACATTTTGAGTGGTCGGAAGTAAAAAAATATTCATAAGTTACTTAGTTATCACACCTCAAAGGCAGAGCCATGTTATGGTAATTTACTGCGTTTAGGGGTATTTTTACTAAAACTGCCATTGTCAAAAAACGGGATAGTCCCCAAAAACTCTTTTGTCATGACTTATTGACTTATTCAATGATCTAATTATGACATATGATAGATTTACATTTTAATTTGTTTTATATGTACAGAAAGAGCTTAGTTAGTTTTGCCATTAGAAAAAATGTGAAATAAAACAAGTATTCATGTGTGGATAGGTCTGATCCCCCTGAACATTTTGAGTGGAGTAGAGCCATCTTTTGGTCTTTTACTGCGTTGTGCAGTTATTTTAATTCCACTGCACAAGGGTTGGCATAAATCATTCCTGATGTGCAAAGATGGACCCATCCCTACAGCGGTACACAACAACCAAGTTGGGGCAGACTTCCAAGTCAACATAATTTGCCTTTGGGCCAGAAGGGTGATAAAGGACATTCACTTTTTGAGAGTTGGCGAGGCTGATTGGGGGCAATGTAACCCCAAAAATAGTATAATACACACGTGTTAAAAATGTCTTGCCATTATTTAGACAGACGCGAGTCCTGCCAAAGCATTTGGATATAGTTAGCAGGGGATTTGTGGCAGCTATCACAAGTCCCTAAACATTCTTTCCAAATATTCTTTAGTATAGTATGCATGATGAAGCACTTTACATGGAACAAAACAGTGTAAACGTCTTTCCAAATACATCTCAAGACCCAATCCGTTTTTTCAGGTTGACTTATAAGCCGATAAAAATCTGATCTCAGTCTATGAATATTGGAGAGTATAAAATGATTACTATCAGAATCAGGAAGTAAAATTGGGACACAAGCATACGTTTTTGAAACATAAAGCAAGTCACGTATAAAGACCAAGTCTGAAGTAAACTTGGCACACCGTATTTTGAGAAATAAATCTATTTTAAAAGTTCATCAGTCGTCTGTATTCTTCATGAATTGTGTCATACGCAGAACGACTGGCTGCCAGTTGTCATAGAAATGCATTGTTTATTGTCTGGTGAGCTGCTAAATTGACATCGTTGTTGCGTTTTTCGGCAAAATGCCTCGGCGCTGTGTGGCGATACGTTGCCCACATTCTGACAAGCATCTTTTTGAGTGGCCAAGCAAAAAAAAAAAAATAGGGCACGCAAAGACTAATTTCGTTCTGGCAAAGAGGGTCAATTTCAAGCCAGTGTTGATGAGTGCTCTTTCCCACCAGTACCTCACAGATCTCCGCATTCTCAACCATTTTGGTTACGATAAAGGGTTCGCAGAAAGGTAGATGTGATTACAATCCATTTTGAAAAACGTGCGGTGTGTTGCGTGTACTGTGACAGCTTGTGTGAGACTAGCAGCTGTGATGGCTGAATGAGGACTCTGCGCACGTGTGTGAACAACAAGACGAGCGGGCGGGTGTAAAGTCAAGTTGAACAGCAAATTTCTATAATTATACCTTAAATACCTTACCAATCACAAAACGTATCTTTATATATGTCACCACGTTTTTGTATTTTTTTTATCCAAAACTCTTTTCTGGTGTAGCGCAAAACAGGTACTTGTTTTATTTAATTAAACTATTGCCGACGTCTGATGGGAAACAATAATGGATTTGGCAAAAGAAAAGATGTCGCCACTTAGAGACTGAAGCGCCCTGATTCTACGTAGCAACAGAACTAACCCAACGTACGACAGCTTGCGCTGCTTCACTGTATTTTAGTAAAACCTCACTTCTCAAAGGTGCTAACTTGGCCATTCGTGCACTGCCTGTGCTTGCAGCACCACTTCAAATACAGAACAGGTTGGCTCAGACGGTGCAGGAGTCGCCACCGTTACGCCAACAGTATAGACACAATCGCGTTAAGTTGCATGATGAATGTTTTTATATAATACTAGGAAATCTATCGTAATGTAGTGGCACAGCATGACACTGGCCTCTTGTGCATGACGGTAGAATGAGGCGAGCTGGCTCACTTCCGATTGTGATATAATGCTTAGACAAATATTTAAATGTTATTGCTAGTTAAAAATGACATCAGAGAGGGAAATATTGAAAATTAACGTTAATAAAGCCAAAACATACGCAAAATTAATTGGTGTAATTTCTCCAAGACCATAAAGAGAACTGTTAGGAGTGGAGTTTATTGATACTCCAGTTTATAAAAATTACACATTCCTAATCATGAGTGGATCTATGCATCCATCCATCCATCGGCTTTTCCGGGGTCGCGTCACGGAGGCAGCAGCTTCAGCAGTTAAACCCAGACTTCCCTCTCCCAGCCACATCTTGCAACTTTTTCAGAGGTATACCCAGGCGTTCCAAGGCGAGCCCGGAGACTTAGTCTCTCCAGTCTGTCCTGGGTTGTCCTGCCGGTGGGACTTTTCCGGGACACCTCACACGGGAGGCGTCCAGGAATCATCCCGACCAACCTCATCTGGCTCCTCTCAACGTGGAGAAGCAGCGGCTCGATGCTGAGTCCCTCTCGGATGACTGAGCTTCTCACCCTATCTCTAAGGGAGAGCCTGGACATCGTGCAGAGGAAATTAATTCCTGTTGCAGCTGCCTCTGGAGTCCCACAGACCCAGGGCGCGGGCAAAGTTTTGCCGGAGGTGGGAGTTGAAACTCTTTCTGACATGGGATTCTGCAAACCCTCACAATATTTTTGGGTCTGCCGGATCAGACCGGAATCATCCCCACCATCGGAGCGAGGTGTATACCAGGTGGTGAGCAGTTGACAGCTCCGCCCCTCTCATTATCCGTGTGTCCAAAACATGTGGCTGCTAATCCGATGATACAACTACAAAGTTGATCATCGAACTGAGGCCTAGGGTGTCCTTGTGCCAACCGCACATATTGACACCCTTATGTTTGAACATGATGTATGTTATCGACAAAACATGACCAGTACAGAAGTCCAGTAACAGAACACTGCTCTGGTTCAGATCGGCAGAACAGTGACAGTCTCATGTTGTGTCGAAAGCTAAACAATAAAAATGTGACTTCAAACAGGTTTCATAGATGGTCAGGGTCAGGGATGCCTAAAATTTAATGGAAGCTCATTCCAGTGGGAAGGAACAGCAACAGAAAAGGCACGATCCCCCCTGTGGCTGCGCTTAGTCCTCGGCCCCTCCAGCAACATTTGGTCCACAGACCTGATGCAGCGGGCAGGTTTGTAGTTGTGGAGGTCAGAGAGGTACGCTGGGGCTAGGCCATTTATAACTTTGAAGAGAAACAGAAGTATCTTGAAGCGAACTCTCAAGTGCAATGGGAGCCAGTGAAGCGAGGCTAAGATTGGGGTGATGTGATCTGTCTTCCGAGCGCCGGTTTAAAGGCGAGCGGCAGCATTATGGACCAGTTGGAGGCGCTTGAGCAAGGACTGGCTGACTCCAAAGTAAAGTGCATTGCAGTAATCTAGCCTAGATGTAACAAATGCATGTATTACTGTTTCAAAGTGTTGTTGGGAAAGAAAGGGCTTCACTTTAGCCAGCTCCCTCCTGTAAGCTGTCTCATCTCCTTTTAAGAATCCAACACTGGAGGACAGGACACAAGGAACATGAACAGAGGGGTCAAATGTAGCGTTCAAATCAAGTGCCCTAGCTGTAGCAACTTAGTCCTTGATGTGTGACCATAAGTGAGGGTACGAACATAGATCGGAACATAGATTGACTGGTAAATCGACATCTTTACCTTTCGGCTTCAGCTTTGGCTCACCCTAACAGACATAAAACAGAGTCTGGATCACTGCCGACACTGTACCAATGCCCCTATCAATCTCCTGTTCCGTTCTTGCCTCACTGTGAACAAGACCCCAAGATAGTTGAGCTCCTCCACTTGTGGAAGGTTATCATCAGCGACCTGGAGAGGGCACTCTTCCCTTTTATGATTGAGGACTATTGTTTCAGATTTGGAGATGCTGATTTGAATCCTAGCCGCTTCACACTCTCCTGGCAGCTTGATGAACCCAACAGGACCACATAATTTCCAAATAGCATCGATACAGTAATGAAGCCACCAGTACTGGGCCATCGGACCCCCTCAATGCCTTCGCTATGCCGAGAAATTCTCTCCATAAAGGTTATGAACAGAATCCGTGACAAAGGGCAGCCTTGGTGGAGTCCAACCCTCACTGGAACAGAATCCCACCAAACAAACCAATATATAATGCGGATTAAACGCTGACATCGGTCACGGAGAGATTGAACATCATCAGAGGGTTCAGGATCCCATGTTTCCGGAGCACCCCCTGCTGAACTTTCTGGGGGACACAATCGATCACCTTCTCCAAGTCCACAAAACACATGACTGGTCGAACTCTCATGCACCCTCGTGTACCCTGCGGATAGTGTGGAGCTTGTCTACCGTTTCAAAGTCAGGACAAAAATCACACTGCTCCTCCTGAATGTAAGATTCCACTTCCAGATGGAGCCTCCTCTCCAGCACCAATGACTCGACCTTAGAAAGCAGGCTGAGGCATGTGATCCCCCCCCTTCTTTTTTTTTTTTTTAAATATACATTTATTGGCTTTTAGTATACAAACAGCCAAAACAATCACAGTGAAAAAATTATCATAAATAAAATAAGTAAAAATAAAGTAGACAAAATCTAAAACAAAAAATAAATAAATAAATAAGACAAAATAAAATCAACATTGGCCCAAAAGAATGCTAGAATAACAGTGCCTGCATCTCGGAGACAAGTTAACATGTCAGACTACAAATGATCTTTTAATAATAGTTGAAATCTCAAGTCCAACAAAAGTCAAGTAAGGTTCCCAGATCTCCAGAAAAACCACCTCCTTGTGATTCAGTCTACAAGTCAGATAGTCCAGGGATATATGGTCAAAGATAATCCTATGCCATTGTATCTTTGAAGATACACGCTCCGAAATCCAATTGACAAGCAGACATTTACGAGCACAAAATGTAAGAATCTGGTACAATTTCTTATGATATTTTTTAGCAATGGCAGAGTCATTGATTCCAAGCAAAAGAAACACAGGATTGCAATTCAAATCAACACCAAATATTTTTCTTTTCAAATGGTAGATCAAAATTGTTTTATTTTGGGGCAAGACCAAAAACAGTGTGTGAGGCAGCCGATTTCTACTTTACACTTCAAGCACATCGGGGAGGTGTGAGGTTTCATCTTATGGCGCAGATGAGGAGAGACATGGGCCCAATGGAGGATCATGAGCTGAGTTGCTAAAACTCTGTTACAAACACACAGTATTTTTACATTATACCAAAAACAACACCACTCACTCTCAGCAATTTTACAATGGAGTTCTCTCTCCCGTTGTACTTTCAAGTACAAAATGTTGATGAGAGATAACTCCTTAAGAGTATTGTAAAATGATTTACCAGAGGTAACACTTGGATGTAAAAATTAGTTTCTCAATGTCTGCTATATCCTGAAGTACCAAGCTTGCACGATTCTTCCTAATAAAGTCCCTTACTTGTAAATATTCATAGAAGTCCCTCTTTGGAACGCCATATCGGTCAGTTAACTGATCAAAAGACATTGGAATAGACCCCTCAAAAAAGTCCTGTAACGTAGATCACCCCCGACACGCCCAATCTCGGAATTTAACATCTCTCATGCCAGGAACAAACTCCGGATTATTCCATATTGGCGTGAGTGCAGACGTAGTATTTGACCTTCACGCCATAACTGTAGTGCGAGTAACAGGATTATGACAAGACAGTTTCAAAGACCTAAGTTGACAAAGAAACAGCAAGGTAAGTAAGGAACACTCAGACATCGAGTTTTCAATATCATCCAAAGAGAAGTAGGCTTATTATCCACCCAATCAAGTTATCGTACATAAGCGCGCGCAAATTTGGTAATTTTTTATATCTGGGAGATTGAGGCCTCCTTCCGATAAAGGCTGACACAACACAGCTATTTTAGAACGTGCCTTTCTTTTAGACCATATAAAAGAACTAAACCATCTATACAATTGTTTAATTACATTGTGATTAACATTTTTTTTTTTGCCAAGATGGCGGCGCGCATGGACGCAGCGGCTAACGGCTCTCCCTTCCAGTTCCACTCTTTATTACTTTTTATTTATGTATGTTTGGTATTATTAACACCGACTGTGGTTGAGTATGGATACACCTGTCAGGACATCTTGGACATTGGTTATCAGTACAAAATAACCGTCTCAGAGGAATTTTGCTATGATCGCAAAATTCCTGATGAACTAGCGAGGCCGCCCGGCTCACTGTGGATTGTCATCGGGACCGGGAGGCGACGCAGACGACGGAGGGTGAGGAAGCAGAAGCGGGGCTGCAGGTCCGGTCTCCTACTAAAGTTACGACAAGCAACAACTGCCAAGTCTCTACCTCACCAATGCCAGATCATTTGTCCATAAAATCGACAATCTGGGATTACAAGTCCTGGGAAACCACTATGTTCGGGACAGTTGTGTGATCATCATAACGGAATCCTGGCTGCACTCCAATGTTCCCGACGCTAGCATCCAGCTAGCTGGGCTCTCGCTTCATCCTACGGATCGTACGAGAGACACCAGTAAGAGCAGGGGTGGGGGTCTCTGTATTTACGTGCATGAGGACTGGTCCAGCAACAGCATGATCATAGAGAAACTCTCCTCCCGACATCGAGTACATGTCCGTTAAATGTCGGCCTTATTGTCTCCCGAGGGAGTAACAGTAGTGATCGTCACTGCTGTTTACATCCCTCCTGATGCTAACTGTAGCACAGTGCTCTCGCTACTCGCGTGCGTCATCAATAAACAACACACTGCCCACTCTGATGGTGTTCATATAGTAGCGGGAGACTTTAATAAGGCCAATTTGAAGACTCTACTCCCGAAGTCCCATTAGCATGTCAAGCGCCCAACAAGGGGAGAGAAAACTCTTGATCAGTCGAACATCAAACACGGGTACGGAGCCATTCCCCTTGCCCCCCCGGCCAGTCAGACCACCTGTCCTTGCTGCTCACACCTGCGTACACCCCTCTCAGACCCAGACTCAGGCCCACCACAAAGACTGTTAAAACATGGCATGAGACCGCCATGGATAAATTACAGGACTGCTTCCATCACACAGACTGGGACCTCTTTGATCATCAGGACCTTGACGTTTACACACAATTTGTACTGGACTACATCAAGTTCAGCATGGAAACTGTGTCCCTGAACAAGACCATTCAGACTTTCCCGAACACAAAACCCAGGATGTCCAGCCAGGTTCGTTCACTCATCAAAGCCCGTGACACTGCCTTCAGGTCAGGCGACAGAGCCCTGTAAAGTGTGGCCCGTGCTGACCTGAAAAAAGGCATTAAGCGAGCCAAAACGGACGACAAGAAGAAGCTAGAGTCCCACCTTGTCAGCAACAGTCCACGGGAGGTGTGGCAAGGTCTACAGTGCATCACCAACTACAGAGGCGGCAGCATGACATCTGTAGACCCGAATGCGGCGCTAGCAGAGAGGCTAAACTACTTCTTTGCTCGCTTTGACTCATCCCGGCCCACGGAAACAACACCGTCGTCAAATTTGCTGATGACAGTGGTTCAAGTTCCTGGGAGTAGAGAAATCCGATGACCTCTCCTGGACACATAACACCACAGCAGTGGTAAAGAAGGTCCACCAGCGTCTGCACTTCTTGAGGGTCCTCAGAAAATTCAACCTGGACAGGAAGCTGCTTGTAGCCTTATACCATTCGTCCATCGAGAGCCTGCTGACCTACTGTGTCTCCACCTGGT
Organism: Idiotropiscis lumnitzeri; assembly: GCF_059441095.1. NCBI lineage: Eukaryota > Metazoa > Chordata > Actinopteri > Syngnathiformes > Syngnathidae > Idiotropiscis > Idiotropiscis lumnitzeri. The sequence continues at coordinate 15,623,892 of NC_142408.1, read as the reverse complement.
ACAGAGGCTGCACTGAGGCAGACAGAGTGAGTCTCCAGAGGACAGTCAAAACGGCGCAGAGGATTATAGGCTGCCCTCTCCCCTCCCTGTCGGACATCTACACCACCTGGTGCCTCAGCAGAGCTCTCAATATTGTCAAAGACAATACTCACCCCAACTCACACCTGTTCGACCTGTTGCCCTCTGGCAGGCGCTACAGGTGCATCAAATCAAAGACTAATAGACTGAATAACAGTTTCTTTCCGAGAGCCATCTCCATTCTGAACACTCTCACACACACACAACCACCCTTACCTTATATTTAATTAAATTATTGTTGTATTGAACAGGAGCGGTGAGTTCTCTAATCTTGCTGCACACTGAGTACAATGACAATAAAGGGCATTTTGATTCTGATTCTGATTCTGAGATAATAAAACAGGGATCATTCGTCGCGGATAGAGCAACCTGGGAAGATATTCATTTTCAGTCGTGCGGCTCGGCCCATCCAAGAAATAGGGAGGTTACACCACCTATCTAGGTCCATTCGAACACGAGCAAGCAAAGGGGGAAAGTTAGCCTTGTACAGTTGTTCAAAATTAGGCGAATGAAAATTCCCAAGTTAGTTAAACCTTCCAGGGTCCAATTAAGGGAACAATTCCACTGGCACTTTCTCCAAGATGCCCAATGGCATGGCATTGGATTTAGTAAAATTAATCTTATAGCCTGAAAAGCTGCCAAATATATTGATTCCCTCAATAAGACTGCGGAAGGAGGTGACTGGGTTAGTCATAACAATCAAAACATCATCAGCGTACTGTGTAATTTTATGTTCCTTATCTAGGATCTTAAGACCACTAATATTAGGATCTGTCCTAATCATCTCGGCCAAAGGTTCTATCGCAAGAGCAAATAGCAATGGTGACAAGGGACAACCCTGCGTAGTTCCTCTTGAAACAATGAAGTAAGAAGAACACAGTCCATTTGTGAGCTCCGCAGGAAGAGGGTTTTTGTATATGAGTCTAATCCAATTAGTAAATGTAGCACCAAGTCCAAACCTATTCAGGGCATAGAACAAATATGTCCACTCTATGCGGTTAAATGCCTTCTCTGCGTCTAAGGTTACTACAAGCCCGCTTTTAGAGTGTTGCTGAAAATATTGGATCACGTTGAGTAATCGACGTATATTATCGCGGGAGTTTCTTCCCTTAACAAATCCGGTTTGGTCGTCGTTAATTAAAATAGGTAATACTTTTTCCAGTCAAGCCGCAAGGAGTTTAGACAGAATTTTTTGATCCACATTCAGCAGGGAAATTGGTCTGTAAGATGTCTATTCTTCAGGAGCCTTGCCTTTCTTTAAAATCAGTGAGATATTTGTTTCTCTCAAGGATTGTGGTAATGTACCTTTGACCAGCGAATCATTAAACATGTCCAATAGGGGATCAATTAATATGTCATGAAATTCCTTATCGAATTCCACACAGAGCCCGTCCGGGCCAGCCGACTTCCCAGATTGTAACGCGTTAATCGCATCCAGTATCTCTTTCTTCGATATCGGGGCATCGAGAGCGGCCTTCTGCTCATCATATAAGTGAGAAAGATTAATGGAGAAAAAGAAATGTTCCATATTATCAAATGAGTCCGGTTGTTGTTCTGATGTATATTAATTTGTGTAGAAGTCTTGAAAAGCATTATTAATTCTCAGGCTATCAATAAAAAGATTGCCTTTATTGTCCTTAATTGAACCAAAAGTCTGGGAATCCCCCTTTTTCTTAGCTAAGTAATCCAAATATTTACCAGCTTTATAAAGATAAAGATGTCCTTTAATAGCCCCACAACGGGGAAATTTGCAGTGTTACAGCAGCAAAGATATAGATTACTGAGAGGCGGCGGCGTAATGTAGCCGTTAATGTATAACATTAGCAGCAGACATTCATAAAAAGCATGCAAATATACACAGTATATATGTATATACACAAATCCCCATGTATATATATACACTTACATCCCACAAAATATACAGGTGTAAGGAAACACTCCTAATGTCTGTCCATGTTACAGAGGGGAAATAAATAAAAATGCTGCAATGGCAAAAAGATACTGAATGATAGAAAATACTGCAATGATAACAATACTGCAATAATAAAAGTATTGCAATGGTAAGAGAACTGAAATGATGGAAAAAATACTGCAATGATAGAAAATACTGCAATGATAGAAAATACTCCAATGATAAAAGTACTGCAATGATAGAAAAATACTGCAATGATAGAAAATACTGCTATGATAAAAGTACTGTCATAGTAGGAGTACTGCAATGATAGAAAATACTGCAATGGTAAAAGTACTGTAATGGTAAAAGTCCTGCAATTATTTAAAAAATACTGCAATGATAGAAAATACTGCAATGATAAAAGTACTGTAATGATAAGAATACTGCAATGGTAAACAAAATGCAGCATTGGTCAATATTTAAGTACAGCATTGGATAAAGCACAGTAGTAGTGTGTATTGCATCCTAGGACTGCACAATTGCACTAATGCCTTCCCGTTTCTAGGCCTTACCTAATGTTTTTGTTAAAAAGTCTGACAGCAGCCGGCAGGAAGGAGTGGCGAAATCTCTCTTTCGTACAGCGAGTGTGAAACAGTCTATCACTGAAGGAGCTATGGAGTGTTCTAAGAGTGTCATTGAGTGGGTGGGCTGGGTTGTCCAGCATTGATGACAGTTTCGCCGTCATCCTCCTGCCCCCCACTGAGTCCACAGAGTCCAGGGAGAAGCCCACGACAAAGCTGGCCCTCCTCACTAGTTTTTCCAGTCTCTTTTTGTCCCGGCCCGAGATGCCCCCTGCCCAGGAGACCACTCCATAGAGAATGACCGGTGAAACCACCGAGTCATAGAAGTTCTTGAGGCGTGACCCCCGAACACCAAAGGACCTCAGCCTCCTAAGTAGGAAGAGACTCCTCTGACCCTTCTTATCGAGAGCGTCTGTGTTGTCGCTCCAGTCCAGTTTATTGTTCAGATGAACACCCAGGTACTTGTAAGTTGAGACCCTCTCAACGTCTGTTCCCTGGATATTCACTGGTGCAGGTGGAGAGTGCAGACGCTTGCAGAAATCCACCACCAGCTCTTTGGATTTCCCAGCGTTGATTTGGAGGTGGTTCTGTTGACACTAGTCCACAAAATCCTGCGTAACCCCTCTGTACTCCTGATCATCTCTGTCAGTGATGAGGCCGACAATCGCAGAGTCATCAGAGAACTTTTGCAGGTGACAGATGGAGGAATTTTATTTGTAGTCCGAAGTGTAGAGAGTGAACAGGAAGGGAACCAGAACAGTTCCCTGCGGCGCTCCCGTTGAAACAGTCCTTTAAGGCCTCCTCGGCTTCTCCAGACCATCTCTGAACCGTGCGTGTCACAGCTGGCTGCCTGCGGACCAGTGGTTTGTACAAAGTAGGGCTGGATATGACCTAAAATCAATTCCCCCTGTGGACCAAAATCAAAATAAATGCAGGAAATGCATATTAACTTTTGTTTTTGACCAACTGGTACACATTACTTTCAATGAAACATAAAAGTACAAAAATCTTTTGAATAAACATTCAAAATAGCTTGCTTTGCATGACTTGAACAATGTCGCAAAGAACAGGAGAAAAAGGATACCTCTCACAAAATCTTTTTTGGCAAATATATTGTGCTGAGATGCTCTAATGCCATTTGCAAAGGCCTAGATTTGTGTAAAGGTATCTTGTAAACAATATAAATAATGCCATGTGCAAAGGAGCTAGTCGCCTGTAAACAAAATGCTGAATAAAATGAAAAAAAATGTCAATGGAATGCCAATCCCAAATAAACAAGTGTGCTTCATCAGGAAAATGTGCAGTCTCGAGTACTCTGATGCGTGGTCGCCACTTGTCGTCTATGTACTGCATATTCAGGCTCAAATAGGGATCTATGGTGTGACTCGACCGCAAGTCGGATGTGGATGAAAAATGCTCGACATGTCTCCGCTCCCGTCCCGATGTTGTCCATATCAGGAAGCGCTGTTTGCGACAAATATTTTCGTACCTCTTGTCGGCTGCGTTCATGAGGCGTTTAAATCCTGTGCGCTCCACTGTAACTAGAGGAGCTCTATCTTTAGCTATGTGCTCGGCTATCGCGTCCACCTCTGAGACGTTCTCTCGTATGGTGTCGCCTCCGTTATGGGCTGTTGTCACTTGTCGAACCTTGCTTCTCACTTTGAACTTTAGCACAAGGTCCAAGTCAACAGCTTGGTTGTGTTGTGGGTGGTGAAAAAGAAAAGGTTGGACGCGCTGTTTCAAGCGCTTACGACACACTTTGTAGTTCATGTTCTTTTGCTCAAACATTGTATTGATGGAACCCAAAACATTTCCTAACGACAGATGTCGAATTTCTTTTCGGGACAAGCGCGACAGGAACAATTTCAACTAACGTTACTTCGTCTGCAGCCGTGTCAGCCGCTTCAGGATTTGAATCGCCAGCAATGAACGCGTCTTCTATTTACATTCTTCTACAGCGCATGAGTCACGTGACTAGATGCGCTGTAGCCGTCTTAAAGAGGCATGAACATCGCCGCAGACAGAAAAGACTTTTCTTTTTCGGTTTATCGCCCAGCCCTTGTACACAGGCAGGAGAGCAACCAAGTTGTGATCAGCTTTGCCCAGCGGGGGGAGGGACAGTGATGTGTACACCTCCTTGGTGTTGGCATAGAAAAGGTCCAATATTTTATTGTCTCTGGTGTGGCAGGTTACATATTGTGTGAATGAAGGCAGAGAGGAGGAAGAAGAAACATGATTGAAGTCACCAGAGATAAGGAGCAATGCATTTGGGTGCGTGTTTGTAGCCTGCTCACAGCTGAAGTCTGTACATCATAGGCTGTCTCACTGTTAGCAGAGGGTGGCACGTACACCGCCACCGCGATCCCATGATTGAACTCTCGCGGTAAATAGTACGGACGAATGCTAACAGCTATCAGCTCAATGTCCCGACTGCAAAGTTGATCCTTAACAGTGATGTTCCCAGGGTTACACCATCTATCATGGTAGGTAGGATTTGGAACCCGTCCAATTCCACGACAGCGTCCGGGGTTAGCTCATTTAGCCACGACTCGGTGAACATCAGCAAGCTAGCCTCCCGGAAATTCCTCTCGTGCGGGGTTAGCGCTGTTAGCTCGTCCATTTTAGTGGGAAGGGATCTAACATTCCCCAAAATAACGGACGGGAGGACAGGGTGACATCGTCTGCTCCTTGCCTGGCGTTTAGTGCCCGCACGACACCTCCGTCTCTTCCTCTTCTGCTCGCAGTGGAGATCGGATCTCTCTCCGGGAGCCGGCGTGGGGTTAGTGCTAACAGCTGATATTTTGTGTACACGATCGATCCGTAGCTCCGAGTTTCGTCTACGGACACGATCACGCAAAAAACAGCCCCCAAGCAATAAAACCACCGCAAGTTGGATGTCCATTCATGCGATGAGGTAAAATAAATAAAACAGGGTAAAGGGAAAAACACACGAAAAAGGCTCAATAGTGAACCAAGCTGCTGTAAACAGGCTGCCACTCGCGCGGCGCCGGAACCATTTTCATCCAGTTTTTGTTTTGCAAACCCAATTTGGTTCTGTGCTTCCCTTGTCAATAAGGAATCTAAGGCACAGCGAAGTGTAGAAACATCCTTAATTTTACGCAGGGATGGTTTTCCACTGCATTCCTTCTCTGCATATTTCAGTTTGGATTCTAGTATTTTTTTTTTGCTCACCCAGCGTGCGCTTTTTGGTGGATGTGTAGGAGATAACAATTCCGCAAGAAAAGGCTTTTGAGGTCTCCCACAAAAGGGATTCATCAACAGTGGAAGCAGAATTAGTGGCAAAGAAGAATTTTAATTTGTCTCTAAAATATGAGGTAAACCTCTCATCCGTGAGTATAAAAGGGTTACATTTCCAGTATCTAGTCCTCATTGCCAAGCGTGATACGATGTATTGTAAAAATACTGCCGCATGGTCAAAGATAACTATAGAACCTATGGGTGACCTGTGGGTGATCGAACATAGTAAATGTTTAGGGAGCAGAAAATAATCAATTCTAGTGGATGACTTTGAAACACTAAAAAAAAAAAGTGTTTTCTTTATCAGTCAGGTGTTGCGCTCTCCTCACATCCACATAGTGCATTTCCTCACAAATTGCATTCACCACCTTAGCATGAGAGGAAAGGGAAAACTTCCCAGGTGGGGATTTATCTACAAGAGGGTTAAGATGTCAATTGAAAGAATCTCCTATTATAGTATGTTTTGATTCAATGTCAATTATCTTTGCAAATGCAGAGGACAGGAGATGCATTGGGTTCCCAGGTGGATTATAAACATTTAGAATCAAGATTTCCTCCTCTGAAAAATCCCTTTCAAAATAACATAGGAACCAGATGTATCCTTAAAACAATCTGAATTTTTGAAAGGCACGCTTTTCTGAATAAGAATAGCTACTCCACGGCTTCGTGAGGTAAAAGATGACCCTCCCTGTTTTTAAAACTAAACTCAAAACCCTTCTGTTCCGCCTTAACTAAATCCAGATATGTCCCTCGTCCACTTTTGTATTTTATCAAGTTTGTTTTACATGTCGCTGTTTTTTACTTTGTATTTTACTCTGTACAGCTTCCTTGAGTGTCCTGAAGGCGCTTCCAAATCTAATTTATTATTATTATTATCTTTATTATTATTGTTATTATTAAAAACAAACTTCACTTAACTCCATGCACCATAATTTTAGGTGTTCACTGTCACTTTGATGGGTTTTTTTGCAACAAGGCTATTTGTTCCTTCTCCTTTTTGAGATAATTCCAGACTTTCCTTCGTTTTACAGGGCTGTGTATACCCTTAACATTCCAAGTACACAGTTTGTCCGGACATGAAAGTAACTAAAATAGGTAGATGCAGAGCGCACATCCATCCTCAGAGACAAATCGAACATAGTATTGAACATGGGGCCAGAAGGAACACAGAACAAGCAAAAACAACAACAAAACTAACAAAACAAAAACGGTGTTAACTTGCATGTTGCCCAAACTGGGTAGAAAAACAAACACTGTCCTCCTCTCCAACACAAAGGAGATCGAGAGCGATGTACAATAAAAAAAAAAAATCTCCCTTCATAGCCTTTGCACGTTTTTAAGTCCCACTCATATCAAATTTAACATCAGCCAGTAGAATTCTCAGAAGTCACAGTAGAACAAGGCCAGCACAAATGTTATTCCTCACCAGTAGAAGTTCCACCCATCCCGCTGATATATTCCTCGTCCTCCGTGGGGTTGGTAAACATTTTGGATGAACCATGGTGAGTTACCTTCAACTATGAGGGATAAATCAGCCTGTATTCAGCACCAATCGATCAGAACTGCTTCTTCATTTTGTCGTATTCCTTTCTCTTGCGAGCCACAGTAGTGGTAAAATCCTGGAAAAACATCACCGTCGAGCCCCTGTGCTTTACAACGCGGTTCTGCCGCGCCATTTCCAACGAAGCGCTCATCACACGTTGCTTGTCCTGATAGTTGTGGAAGCGGACGAGTACGGGTCTTGGCCTTTGATTTGGCTGCGGTCATCGTGCGAGCCAATGGTGCGCCCTCTCCAACTTAATCCGCCCGCCTTTTCCTTCGATGTGTAGCACCTCGGGAAGCCAGTGCTCAAAAAAACATGTCGGATTAGTTCCTACCGCACCTTCGGGGAGGTTCAATACACATATTTATCCTCGTTACCCGATTTTCCAAATCATTGACACGTTCAGCCAAAATCTCCACCGTTTTCTCCAGGGCCTCCACCTTAATCTTAACCGTATCAGCTGCTTCCTTCATTCCCCGTTCCGCCTCGTCCAGTCATTTCCCGTGGCTTTCTATTGCGCTGCCGTGTTTTTTCAACAACTCCAAAATGGGTGCAAACTTTTCATCCATTACTTTGTTGACATTAGCTGTCACTTTCACACCATTTCATGAAGAGCCGCGCGGAAATCCGGATCAGTTCCATCACAGTCAGCGCTGGTTGCAGCCCGAGCAATATTGCCTACTGTCAGGTTTAAATGCCCTGACGCCTTTTTTATACTGAAATAATTTACTGAAGCTAGCTGAAAATCAGAAATAAATCAGGCATGGTTTTCGTTCTGACCGGTCGCGAATGGGAGAGAGAGATGCAGCAGAGAAGACAAAGCGTCTTGCTTAGTTCAGCCTTGCTCACTTCTCTCTCTGGTCTCTCTATCCCGCCACTTCCTCTTTTATTGGAGTTTGACTGCTGGAAACCGGTGGTTAACTGACAACTGACAATACAGGTCTGTTTTAGGCTAAACTGATTACCAAAAGACTGGAAAGTAAATGACAATGGTGGTCTGTTTTAGCCTAAACTAATTATCAGAAGACTGGAAAGTAACTGACAATAGTGGTTTGTTTTAGGCTAAACTAATTATCAGAAGACTGGAAAGTTACTGACAATGAAAGCCTAAAGCAAAAATGTAAGTGTGTGTGTGCGTGTGCTAAAGCAAAAATGTGTCTGTGTGTGTGCAATCATTACTGATACAAGTAGTCTATAAAAACATGATTAGAAATACACAAAACTGATTACATAAAGTTACTTGAAGTCAATGTGATTCTCAGCAGCTTATCTTACATTTCCCCCCTGTTGTGGATTTCTCAACATCAGATAAATCACAACCTTACGGCTTTCGGACAAATCATCATAATGAAATCATACAACAGTGTGATCATCAGTGGAGGGGCGAAAACCCTCATTAGGGAGAAAATTCCCCTCCTCCCTTCCGGCGTGGAACGAGACTTTCATAGTGGGATGACCACCAGGGAATAAAACATATAAAAAAACATTTCAATATACCTAGTGAAAAATAACAAAACTGTCTCCACGCAGAGCTTGTCTCTGGGGTGACTTGGTGGCGGCCCCTTGCCTCTTTGTAGGAGAGGACAGCCGTCCTTACCTCCCGGATCTTCATGTGTGGTGTATGTGTGCACGTTTGGGGGCAGGGGCAACAAGTCCATGTGTTTTTGTGTGTCCAGTTCGAGTTCGTCATTGTCCAGTTCGAGTTCGTCATTAATTTCCATCTAATCTTTTTGTTCTGTGGCTTCAAACATTCGTATCTGTGGCTGGTTGTGTGGTTCTAATGTAGTGTGGTCCGAGATTGTGACTCTGGTGGAGATCCTTTTCAAGGGCCTTGCGACGCTCGGCCTATCAGCAGGAAACCGGAGAAGCTTGCACTGCGACTGGTGGATCCAGCCGCCACGCCCCGCGACCTTTGCTGCCGTCGGGGTCACTGCCATCATCTGGCGAGGGCCATCTCAGCATTCACTTGTCCCAACGAAATTGTTTCAACACCTTGAAGAAGATTTGGTCTCCCACACGGACGTGATTTCTCTGTGGATCAGAACACAATGACCAGTAATTGTGTCTTTGCATCTTTTTCGGTCAAACATGTTTCCCATGTGAACTGGGACCGATGTGCCAGTCGCTGGTGGTTCTGATGAACCTGAGAGTCGATAGGGGATAGTGTCCTTCCTTCGGCTGGCACTATCCTCATTGCTGTGATTGAAACACAGTCTGGCCATTGTCTTTTTTGTTTCTCTCATTGTCTTAATATTGTCTGGCATTAACAGTTCCATTAGTGCGTTCCACAAGTCCTGCAGACTGTATGCACAATGACGCTTTGAGTCAATTTTGCAACAACTGTCCCACTTGTTACAACATCATTCACAAAATGCATCATTTTCACTTTAAATCACTCTTGAAATTCCAAATGTCAGGATAATTCGATTACACAATACCTTTTCCAACTGTTTTAGCATCATCATATGTTGTTGGAAAACAACGTAACCCATTTTGAAAACAAATTAATTACAACCAAACAATATTGCATCTCAAACAAATAACATTTTGTCTAAAAAAAATTTTGGTTGAAAAGACTATGTGGGAACAATTTCATATCACACTTCCCCTCTCTTGACACACGGCTATGCTTGTGTGTCACTCTTGTTACTTTTTTAATCAATGAATTAGGCAGCCAGGATTTGCCATCTGCCAATTTGCTGATCCTGTCCTCAGCAATGTTTGCACCTTTGTTCTCCCAATGTGTGCGTTCAATTAGTGGTGCCTTTTTTCCTGGCGTGAGATCAAATTGTCAAGTTGATTTGCTGCGTGTGTGTGTGTGTGTGTTCATTTCCCTCTTATTAGTGCTGTGCCGACCTTGAGGTCATGACTTGGGCAGCAGGCTTGCTGCATTGTCAGCGAGGCAGTATTCAATTGTAATTGTATCATTTTCTGTTAAGAGAATTTTGCATTTACAAATGACTATTTAGAAATGCTTTATGCACAACTTTTCTTTTAGTGTTGTGGTTTTAAAGCCCTTGTTTGCCCAATGTCGACAGAACACATGAACATTTATCTTGACTGTCAGTCCACATTGTAACTATACAACTCTCTCTTACAAGTTATCTGTTGATATCACACTGCTAAAACTCCCATCGCATAAATGGCTGCCAGGATGGCCGAGTGGTCTAAGGCGCCGCGTTTCAGGACCCAGTCTCCCCAGGAGGCCTGGGTTCGAATCTCGAATTTCCCCATTGTGGCACTAATAAAGGGAATATTATTATTATTATTATTATTAAAAGTCAGTGTGATTTCAGCCTGTAACCTTGGTTCTCAAACACTTTTACTTCTTATCAGTCTGGAATGTGCACCTGGTCTGTGTCTTACAAGTCTGATTTTCTCCAGTCGGGAGGAAAAAAGTGTCCATAAGGTCAAGTCGCGGTTTGGTGATAATTTGGACGGCTCCACAGTCGTGTGGCGCCTTTTCAATGGTGCGGGGAAAAAGTGACGCTGGGCTGAAACGCACCGCACCTTATCAGTGTAATTTGTCCCTGTGACAATTAGGTCGCCGTGCAATGTGAATGTGGTGGAAAAAAGAATGTCATTTTTTGATTCCTAAAAGCAGCAGTGAAGGCTGCTTGATCACACTCTGACGTGGCTTCTCGCCACGGAATCCAATTGTTGTGACTAATATGCAAATGAATTCACTTTGCCCTGGTTCATGCAGTAACCCAGGCTAATGAAGTTATAAAGATAAAGATAAAGATGTCCTTTATTAGTCCCACAATGGGGAAATTTGAAGTGTTACAGCAGCCAAGATATAGATCACACAGAGTCGGCGGCGTAATGTAGCCGTTAATGTATAATATTAGCAGCAGACATTCATAAAAAGCATGCAAATATACACAGTATAAACGTATCTAGTGTAAGGAAACACTCCTAATGCCTGTCCATTATACAGAGGGGGAAACACTGTAATGATAAAAACTACTGAATGATTGAAAATACTGCAATGATAAAGATATTACAATGATAAAAGTACTGTAATGGTGAGAGTACTGAAATGACAGGAAAGTACTGCAATGATAGAAAATACTTCAATGATAAAAGTACTGTAATGGTAAAAGTACTGCAATGATAAAATATACTGCAATGATAAAAGTACTGTAATAGTAAAAGTACTGCAACGATAGAAAAATACTGCAATGATGAAAGTATTGTAATAGTAAAAGTACCGCAATGATAGGAAATACAGCAATTATAAAAGTACTGCAATGATAAAAGTACTGTAATAGTGAACATCCTGCAGTGGTAGAAATACTACAGTGATAGAAGTATTGTAATAAGAATACTGTAACGGTAAACAAAATACATCATTGGTCGTTGTTTAAGTACACCCTTGGCTGAAAGTACAGTAGTAGTTAATATTGCATCCTAGGACTGCACAATTGCACTAATGCCCTCCTGTTTGTAGGCCTGACCCAATGTTTTTGTTAAAAAGTCTGACAGCAGTCGGCAGGAAGGAGCGGCGAAATCTCTCTTTGGTACAGCGAGGGTGTAAAAGTCTGTCACTGAAGGATCTGTAAAGTGTTCTCAGAGTGTCATTGAGTGGGTGGGCTGGTTTGTCCAGCATTGATGACAGTTTTGCCGTCATCCTCCTGCCCCCCACTGAGTCCACAGAGTCCAGGGAGCAGCCCAGGACAGAGCTGGCCCTCCTCACTAGTTTGTCCAGTCTCTTTTTGTCCCGGCCCGAGATGCCTCCTGCCCAGGAGACCACTCCATAGAATATGACCGGTGAAACCACCGAGTCATAGAAGTTCCTGAGGAGTGTTCCCCGAACGCCAAAGGACCTCAGCCTCCTGAGTAGGAAGAGTCTGCTCTGACCCTTCCTATAGAGAGCATCTGTGTTGTCGCTCCAGTCCAGTTTATTGTTCCGATGAACACCCAGGTACTTGTAAGTTGAGACCCTCTCAACGTCTGTTCCCTGGATATTCACTGGTGCAGGTGGAGAGTGCCGACGCTTGCGGAAATCCACCACCAGCTCTTTGGATTTCCCAGCGTTGATTTGGAGGCGGTTCTGCTGACACCAGTCCACGAACCCCTGCGTAACCCCTCTGTACTCCCGATCGTCATTGTCAGTGATGAGGCCGACAATCGCAGAGTCATCAGAGAACTTCTGCAGGTGGCAGGTTGTGGAATTGTATTTGTAGTCCGAGGTGTAGAGGGTGAACAGGAAGGGAGCCAGCACAGTTCCCTGCGGCGCTCCCGTGCTGCAGAGGAGCACGTCAGACACACAGTCTTGTGTTCTCACGTACTGTGGCCGGTTTGTGAGGTAGTCGTGAATCCATGTGATGAGGTGGTGGGCCACTCCCGCCTGCTCCAGCTTGTCTCCCAATAAGGCGGGCTGGATGGTGTTGAAAGCACTTGAGAAATCAAAGAACATGATCCTCACCGTGCCCCCCGCCTTCTCCAGGTGGAAGAGTGAAGTGTGGAGCAGGTAGATGATGGCATCATCCACACTGATGCCAGGCTGGTATGCAAACTGGAGTGGGTCCATTGAGGAGCTGACCAGGGGGCGCAGATGGACGAGGACCAGTCTCTCCAGGGTCTTCATCAGATGAGACGTCAGCGCCACTGGTCTGAAGTTGTTGAGCTCCTTCGGATGGGGTGTCTTTGGAACCGGAACCAGGCAGGATGTTTTCCACAGCTGGGGGACTCTGCCCAGCTTCAAGCTCAGGTTGAACATGTGTTGGACGATTCCACACAGCTGGTCTGCGCAGGATTTGAGGAGCTGGGAGCTGATCCCATCTGGGCCTGCCGCCTTCCTCGCCTTCATCTTCCTCAGCTGGTTCTTCACCTGAGATGTTGTGAGGAACAAAGCTGAGCAGGAGGAAGTGGTGGTTGTCTGATGAGGCTGGGAACTGGAGCCTGTGGAGAGAGAGAGGGGCGAGAGAGGGGGAGAGAGGGTCTTGTTCGCAGTGGCAGGAGGGGTGGGTGGGGGCTGCATCAGGGAAGCCTGAGCGGGGTCAGACATTTGATCAAACCTATTGAAAAATAGGTTCAACTCATTTGCCCACTGAAGCCCCCCCCCCCTTCTGGATCTTACCTGGTTGTCCGTGGCCTGAGATGGTCTTCAGGCCCCTCCAGACGTCCCTGGCATTGTTCCGCTGCAGTTGTTCTTCCATCCGCATCCTGTAGGACTTTTTCCCCTCTCGGATCCTCCTTCTCAGCTGACGCTGCACTCTCTTCAGCTCGTCCTTGTCGCCTGAAACAAAAGCCCTCTTTTTCTCCTTCAGGAGAGCTTTAATGTCCGGTGTGATCCAGGGTTTGTTGTTGGAGAAACATCTTACAGTCCTGGTGGGAATGGTGTTCTCCATGCAGAAGTTAATATAGTCTGTAACTGTGTCTGTTCGACCATTAATGTCCTCACCGTGAGCTTCGCTGAATACCTCCCACACAGTTGTGTTGAAACAGTCCCTCTCCCCTCCCTGTCGGACATCTACACCACCTGGTGCCTCAGCAGAGCTCTCAATATTGTCAAAGACAATACTCACCCCAACTCACACCTGTTCGACCTGTTGCCCTCTGGCAGGCGCTACAGGTGCATCAAATCAAAGACTAATAGACTGAATAACAGTTTCTTTCCGAGAGCCATCTCCATTCTGAACACTCTCACACACACACAACCACCCTTACCTTATATTTAATTAAATTATTGTTGTATTGAACAGGAGCGGTGAGTTCTCTAATCTTGCTGCACACTGAGTACAATGACAATAAAGGGCATTTTGATTCTGATTCTGATTCTGAGATAATAAAACAGGGATCATTCGTCGCGGATAGAGCAACCTGGGAAGATATTCATTTTCAGTCGTGCGGCTCGGCCCATCCAAGAAATAGGGAGGTTACACCACCTATCTAGGTCCATTCGAACACGAGCAAGCAAAGGGGGAAAGTTAGCCTTGTACAGTTGTTCAAAATTAGGTGAATGAAAATTCCCAAGTTAGTTAAACCTTCCAGGGTCCAATTAAGGGAACAATTCCACTGGCACTTTCTCCAAGATGCCCAATGGCATGGCATTGGATTTAGTAAAATTAATCTTATAGCCTGAAAAGCTGCCAAATATATTGATTCCCTCAATAAGACTGCGGAAGGAGGTGACTGGGTTAGTCATAACAATCAAAACATCATCAGCGTACTGTGTAATTTTATGTTCCTTATCTAGGATCTTAAGACCACTAATATTAGGATCTGTCCTAATCATCTCGGCCAAAGGTTCTATCGCAAGAGCAAATAGCAATGGTGACAAGGGACAACCCTGCGTAGTTCCTCTTGAAACAATGAAGTAAGAAGAACACAGTCCATTTGTGAGCTCCGCAGGAAGAGGGTTTTTGTATATGAGTCTAATCCAATTAGTAAATGTAGCACCAAGTCCAAACCTATTCAGGGCATAGAACAAATATGTCCACTCTATGCGGTTAAATGCCTTCTCTGCGTCTAAGGTTACTACAAGCCCGCTTTTAGAGTGTTGCTGAAAATATTGGATCACGTTGAGTAATCGACGTATATTATCGCGGGAGTTTCTTCCCTTAACAAATCCGGTTTGGTCGTCGTTAATTAAAATAGGTAATACTTTTTCCAGTCAAGCCGCAAGGAGTTTAGACAGAATTTTTTGATCCACATTCAGCAGGGAAATTGGTCTGTAAGATGTCTATTCTTCAGGAGCCTTGCCTTTCTTTAAAATCAGTGAGATATTTGTTTCTCTCAAGGATTGTGGTAATGTACCTTTGACCAGCGAATCATTAAACATGTCCAATAGGGGATCAATTAATATGTCATGAAATTCCTTATCGAATTCCACACAGAGCCCGTCCGGGCCAGCCGACTTCCCAGATTGTAACGCGTTAATCGCATCCAGTATCTCTTTCTTCGATATCGGGGCATCGAGAGCGGCCTTCTGCTCATCATATAAGTGAGAAAGATTAATGGAGAAAAAGAAATGTTCCATATTATCAAATGAGTCCGGTTGTTGTTCTGATGTATATTAATTTGTGTAGAAGTCTTGAAAAGCATTATTAATTCTCAGGCTATCAATAAAAAGATTGCCTTTATTGTCCTTAATTGAACCAAAAGTCTGGGAATCCCCCTTTTTCTTAGCTAAGTAATCCAAATATTTACCAGCTTTATAAAGATAAAGATGTCCTTTAATAGCCCCACAACGGGGAAATTTGCAGTGTTACAGCAGCAAAGATATAGATTACTGAGAGGCGGCGGCGTAATGTAGCCGTTAATGTATAACATTAGCAGCAGACATTCATAAAAAGCATGCAAATATACACAGTATATATGTATATACACAAATCCCCATGTATATATATACACTTACATCCCACAAAATATACAGGTGTAAGGAAACACTCCTAATGTCTGTCCATGTTACAGAGGGGAAATAAATAAAAATGCTGCAATGGCAAAAAGATACTGAATGATAGAAAATACTGCAATGATAACAATACTGCAATAATAAAAGTATTGCAATGGTAAGAGAACTGAAATGATGGAAAAAATACTGCAATGATAGAAAATACTGCAATGATAGAAAATACTCCAATGATAAAAGTACTGCAATGATAGAAAAATACTGCAATGATAGAAAATACTGCAATGATAAAAGTACTGTCATAGTAGGAGTACTGCAATGATAGAAAATACTGCAATGGTAAAAGTACTGTAATGGTAAAAGTCCTGCAATTATTTAAAAAATACTGCAATGATAGAAAATACTGCAATGATAAAAGTACTGTAATGATAAGAATACTGCAATGGTAAACAAAATGCAGCATTGGTCAATATTTAAGTACAGCATTGGATAAAGCACAGTAGTAGTGTGTATTGCATCCTAGGACTGCACAATTGCACTAATGCCTTCCCGTTTCTAGGCCTTACCTAATGTTTTTGTTAAAAAGTCTGACAGCAGCCGGCAGGAAGGAGTGGCGAAATCTCTCTTTCGTACAGCGAGTGTGAAACAGTCTATCACTGAAGGAGCTATGGAGTGTTCTAAGAGTGTCATTGAGTGGGTGGGCTGGGTTGTCCAGCATTGATGACAGTTTCGCCGTCATCCTCCTGCCCCCCACTGAGTCCACATAGTCCAGGGAGAAGCCCACGACAAAGCTGGCCCTCCTCACTAGTTTTTCCAGTCTCTTTTTGTCCCGGCCCGAGATGCCCCCTGCCCAGGAGACCACTCCATAGAGAATGACCGGTGAAACCACCGAGTCATAGAAGTTCTTGAGGCGTGACCCCCGAACACCAAAGGACCTCAGCCTCCTAAGTAGGAAGAGACTCCTCTGACCCTTCTTATCGAGAGCGTCTGTGTTGTCGCTCCAGTCCAGTTTATTGTTCAGATGAACACCCAGGTACTTGTAAGTTGAGACCCTCTCAACGTCTGTTCCCTGGATATTCACTGGTGCAGGTGGAGAGTGCAGACGCTTGCAGAAATCCACCACCAGCTCTTTGGATTTCCCAGCGTTGATTTGGAGGTGGTTCTGTTGACACTAGTCCACAAAATCCTGCGTAACCCCTCTGTACTCCTGATCATCTCTGTCAGTGATGAGGCCGACAATCGCAGAGTCATCAGAGAACTTTTGCAGGTGACAGATGGAGGAATTTTATTTGTAGTCCGAAGTGTAGAGAGTGAACAGGAAGGGAACCAGAACAGTTCCCTGCGGCGCTCCCGTTGAAACAGTCCTTTAAGGCCTCCTCGGCTTCTCCAGACCATCTCTGAACCGTGCGTGTCACAGCTGGCTGCCTGCGGACCAGTGGTTTGTACAAAGTAGGGCTGGATATGACCTAAAATCAATTCCCCCTGTGGACCAAAATCAAAATAAATGCAGGAAATGCATATTAACTTTTGTTTTTGACCAACTGGTACACATTACTTTCAATGAAACATAAAAGTACAAAAATCTTTTGAATAAACATTCAAAATAGCTTGCTTTGCATGACTTGAACAATGTCGCAAAGAACAGGAGAAAAAGGATACCTCTCACAAAATCTTTTTTGGCAAATATATTGTGCTGAGATGCTCTAATGCCATTTGCAAAGGCCTAGATTTGTGTAAAGGTATCTTGTAAACAATATAAATAATGCCATGTGCAAAGGAGCTAGTCGCCTGTAAACAAAATGCTGAATAAAATGAAAAAAAATGTCAATGGAATGCCAATCCCAAATAAACAAGTGTGCTTCATCAGGAAAATGTGCAGTCTCGAGTACTCTGATGCGTGGTCGCCACTTGTCGTCTATGTACTGCATATTCAGGCTCAAATAGGGATCTATGTTGTGACTCGACCGCAAGTCGGATGTGGATGAAAAATGCTCGACATGTCTCCGCTCCCGTCCCGATGTTGTCCATATCAGGAAGCGCTGTTTGCGACAAATATTTTCGTACCTCTTGTCGGCTGCGTTCATGAGGCGTTTAAATCCTGTGCGCTCCACTGTAACTAGAGGAGCTCTATCTTTAGCTATGTGCTCGGCTATCGCGTCCACCTCTGAGACGTTCTCTCGTATGGTGTCGCCTCCGTTATGGGCTGTTGTCACTTGTCGAACCTTGCTTCTCACTTTGAACTTTAGCACAAGGTCCAAGTCAACAGCTTGGTTGTGTTGTGGGTGGTGAAAAAGAAAAGGTTGGACGCGCTGTTTCAAGCGCTTACGACACACTTTGTAGTTCATGTTCTTTTGCTCAAACATTGTATTGATGGAACCCAAAACATTTCCTAACGACAGATGTCGAATTTCTTTTCGGGACAAGCGCGACAGGAACAATTTCAACTAACGTTACTTCGTCTGCAGCCGTGTCAGCCGCTTCAGGATTTGAATCGCCAGCAATGAACGCGTCTTCTATTTACATTCTTCTACAGCGCATAAGTCACGTGACTAGATGCGCTGTAGCCGTCTTAAAGAGGCATGAACATCGCCGCAGACAGAAAAGACTTTTCTTTTTCGGTTTATCGCCCAGCCCTTGTACACAGGCAGGAGAGCAACCAAGTTGTGATCAGCTTTGCCCAGCGGGGGGAGGGACAGTGATGTGTACACCTCCTTGGTGTTGGCATAGAAAAGGTCCAATATTTTATTGTCTCTGGTGTGGCAGGTTACATATTGTGTGAATGAAGGCAGAGAGGAGGAAGAAGAAACATGATTGAAGTCACCAGAGATAAGGAGCAATGCATTTGGGTGCGTGTTTGTAGCCTGCTCACAGCTGAAGTCTGTACATCATAGGCTGTCTCACTGTTAGCAGAGGGTGGCACGTACACCGCCACCGCGATCCCATGATTGAACTCTCGCGGTAAATAGTACGGACGAATGCTAACAGCTATCAGCTCAATGTCCCGACTGCAAAGTTGATCCTTAACAGTGATGTTCCCAGGGTTACACCATCTATCATGGTAGGTAGGATTTGGAACCCGTCCAATTCCACGACAGCGTCCGGGGTTAGCTCATTTAGCCACGACTCGGTGAACATCAGCAAGCTAGCCTCCCGGAAATTCCTCTCGTGCGGGGTTAGCGCTGTTAGCTCGTCCATTTTAGTGGGAAGGGATCTAACATTCCCCAAAATAACGGACGGGAGGACAGGGTGACATCGTCTGCTCCTTGCCTGGCGTTTAGTGCCCGCACGACACCTCCGTCTCTTCCTCTTCTGCTCGCAGTGGAGATCGGATCTCTCTCCGGGAGCCGGCGTGGGGTTAGTGCTAACAGCTGATATTTTGTGTACACGATCGATCCGTAGCTCCGAGTTTCGTCTACGGACACGATCACGCAAAAAACAGCCCCCAAGCAATAAAACCACCGCAAGTTGGATGTCCATTCATGCGATGAGGTAAAATAAATAAAACAGGGTAAAGGGAAAAACACACGAAAAAGGCTCAATAGTGAACCAAGCTGCTGTAAACAGGCTGCCACTCGCGCGGCGCCGGAACCATTTTCATCCAGTTTTTGTTTTGCAAACCCAATTTGGTTCTGTGCTTCCCTTGTCAATAAGGAATCTAAGGCACAGCGAAGTGTAGAAACATCCTTAATTTTACGCAGGGATGGTTTTCCACTGCATTCCTTCTCTGCATATTTCAGTTTGGATTCTAGTATTTTTTTTTTGCTCACCCAGCGTGCGCTTTTTGGTGGATGTGTAGGAGATAACAATTCCGCAAGAAAAGGCTTTTGAGGTCTCCCACAAAAGGGATTCATCAACAGTGGAAGCAGAATTAGTGGCAAAGAAGAATTTTAATTTGTCTCTAAAATATGAGGTAAACCTCTCATCCGTGAGTATAAAAGGGTTACATTTCCAGTATCTAGTCCTCATTGCCAAGCGTGATACGATGTATTGTAAAAATACTGCCGCATGGTCAAAGATAACTATAGAACCTATGGGTGACCTGTGGGTGATCGAACATAGTAAATGTTTAGGGAGCAGAAAATAATAAATTCTAGTGGATGACTTTGAAACACTAAAAAAAAAAAGTGTTTTCTTTATCAGTCAGGTGTTGCGCTCTCCTCACATCCACATAGTGCATTTCCTCACAAATTGCATTCACCACCTTAGCATGAGAGGAAAGGGAAAACTTCCCAGGTGGGGATTTATCTACAAGAGGGTTAAGATGTCAATTGAAAGAATCTCCTATTATAGTATGTTTTGATTCAATGTCAATTATCTTTGCAAATGCAGAGGACAGGAGATGCATTGGGTTCCCAGGTGGATTATAAACATTTAGAATCAAGATTTCCTCCTCTGAAAAATCCCTTTCAAAATAACATAGGAACCAGATGTATCCTTAAAACAATCTGAATTTTTGAAAGGCACGCTTTTCTGAATAAGAATAGCTACTCCACGGCTTCGTGAGGTAAAAGATGACCCTCCCTGTTTTTAAAACTAAACTCAAAACCCTTCTGTTCCGCCTTAACTAAATCCAGATATGTCCCTCGTCCACTTTTGTATTTTATCAAGTTTGTTTTACATGTCGCTGTTTTTTACTTTGTATTTTACTCTGTACAGCTTCCTTGAGTGTCCTGAAGGCGCTTCCAAATCTAATTTATTATTATTATTATCTTTATTATTATTGTTATTATTAAAAACAAACTTCACTTAACTCCATGCACCATAATTTTAGGTGTTCACTGTCACTTTGATGGGTTTTTTTGCAACAAGGCTATTTGTTCCTTCTCCTTTTTGAGATAATTCCAGACTTTCCTTCGTTTTACAGGGCTGTGTATACCCTTAACATTCCAAGTACACAGTTTGTCCGGACATGAAAGTAACTAAAATAGGTAGATGCAGAGCGCACATCCATCCTCAGAGACAAATCGAACATAGTATTGAACATGGGGCCAGAAGGAACACAGAACAAGCAAAAACAACAACAAAACTAACAAAACAAAAACGGTGTTAACTTGCATGTTGCCCAAACTGGGTAGAAAAACAAACACTGTCCTCCTCTCCAACACAAAGGAGATCGAGAGCGATGTACAATAAAAAAAAAAAATCTCCCTTCATAGCCTTTGCACGTTTTTAAGTCCCACTCATATCAAATTTAACATCAGCCAGTAGAATTCTCAGAAGTCACAGTAGAACAAGGCCAGCACAAATGTTATTCCTCACCAGTAGAAGTTCCACCCATCCCGCTGATATATTCCTCGTCCTCCGTGGGGTTGGTAAACATTTTGGATGAACCATGGTGAGTTACCTTCAACTATGAGGGATAAATCAGCCTGTATTCAGCACCAATCGATCAGAACTGCTTCTTCATTTTGTCGTATTCCTTTCTCTTGCGAGCCACAGTAGTGGTAAAATCCTGGAAAAACATCACCGTCGAGCCCCTGTGCTTTACAACGCGGTTCTGCCGCGCCATTTCCAACGAAGCGCTCATCACACGTTGCTTGTCCTGATAGTTGTGGAAGCGGACGAGTACGGGTCTTGGCCTTTGATTTGGCTGCGGTCATCGTGCGAGCCAATGGTGCGCCCTCTCCAACTTAATCCGCCCGCCTTTTCCTTCGATGTGTAGCACCTCGGGAAGCCAGTGCTCAAAAAAACATGTCGGATTAGTTCCTACCGCACCTTCGGGGAGGTTCAATACACATATTTATCCTCGTTACCCGATTTTCCAAATCATTGACACGTTCAGCCAAAATCTCCACCGTTTTCTCCAGGGCCTCCACCTTAATCTTAACCGTATCAGCTGCTTCCTTCATTCCCCGTTCCGCCTCGTCCAGTCATTTCCCGTGGCTTTCTATTGCGCTGCCGTGTTTTTTCAACAACTCCAAAATGGGTGCAAACTTTTCATCCATTACTTTGTTGACATTAGCTGTCACTTTCACACCATTTCATGAAGAGCCGCGCGGAAATCCGGATCAGTTCCATCACAGTCAGCGCTGGTTGCAGCCCGAGCAATATTGCCTACTGTCAGGTTTAAATGCCCTGACGCCTTTTTTATACTGAAATAATTTACTGAAGCTAGCTGAAAATCAGAAATAAATCAGGCATGGTTTTCGTTCTGACCGGTCGCGAATGGGAGAGAGAGATGCAGCAGAGAAGACAAAGCGTCTTGCTTAGTTCAGCCTTGCTCACTTCTCTCTCTGGTCTCTCTATCCCGCCACTTCCTCTTTTATTGGAGTTTGACTGCTGGAAACCGGTGGTTAACTGACAACTGACAATACAGGTCTGTTTTAGGCTAAACTGATTACCAAAAGACTGGAAAGTAAATGACAATGGTGGTCTGTTTTAGCCTAAACTAATTATCAGAAGACTGGAAAGTAACTGACAATAGTGGTTTGTTTTAGGCTAAACTAATTATCAGAAGACTGGAAAGTTACTGACAATGAAAGCCTAAAGCAAAAATGTAAGTGTGTGTGTGCGTGTGCTAAAGCAAAAATGTGTCTGTGTGTGTGCAATCATTACTGATACAAGTAGTCTATAAAAACATGATTAGAAATACACAAAACTGATTACATAAAGTTACTTGAAGTCAATGTGATTCTCAGCAGCTTATCTTACATTTCCCCCCTGTTGTGGATTTCTCAACATCAGATAAATCACAACCTTACGGCTTTCAGACAAATCATCATAATGAAATCATACAACAGTGTGATCATCAGTGGAGGGGCGAAAACCCTCATTAGGGAGAAAATTCCCCTCCTCCCTTCCGGCGTGGAACGAGACTTTCATAGTGGGATGACCACCAGGGAATAAAACATATAAAAAAACATTTCAATATACCTAGTGAAAAATAACAAAACTGTCTCCACGCAGAGCTTGTCTCTGGGGTGACTTGGTGGCGGCCCCTTGCCTCTTTGTAGGAGAGGACAGCCGTCCTTACCTCCCGGATCTTCATGTGTGGTGTATGTGTGCACGTTTGGGGGCAGGGGCAACAAGTCCATGTGTTTTTGTGTGTCCAGTTCGAGTTCGTCATTGTCCAGTTCGAGTTCGTCATTAATTTCCATCTAATCTTTTTGTTCTGTGGCTTCAAACATTCGTATCTGTGGCTGGTTGTGTGGTTCTAATGTAGTGTGGTCCGAGATTGTGACTCTGGTGGAGATCCTTTTCAAGGGCCTTGCGACGCTCGGCCTATCAGCAGGAAACCGGAGAAGCTTGCACTGCGACTGGTGGATCCAGCCGCCACGCCCCGCGACCTTTGCTGCCGTCGGGGTCACTGCCATCATCTGGCGAGGGCCATCTCAGCATTCACTTGTCCCAACGAAATTGTTTCAACACCTTGAAGAAGATTTGGTCTCCCACACGGACGTGATTTCTCTGTGGATCAGAACACAATGACCAGTAATTGTGTCTTTGCATCTTTTTCGGTCAAACATGTTTCCCATGTGAACTGGGACCGATGTGCCAGTCGCTGGTGGTTCTGATGAACCTGAGAGTCGATAGGGGATAGTGTCCTTCCTTCGGCTGGCACTATCCTCATTGCTGTGATTGAAACACAGTCTGGCCATTGTCTTTTTTGTTTCTCTCATTGTCTTAATATTGTCTGGCATTAACAGTTCCATTAGTGCGTTCCACAAGTCCTGCAGACTGTATGCACAATGACGCTTTGAGTCAATTTTGCAACAACTGTCCCACTTGTTACAACATCATTCACAAAATGCATCATTTTCACTTTAAATCACTCTTGAAATTCCAAATGTCAGGATAATTCGATTACACAATACCTTTTCCAACTGTTTTAGCATCATCATATGTTGTTGGAAAACAACGTAACCCATTTTGAAAACAAATTAATTACAACCAAACAATATTGCATCTCAAACAAATAACATTTTGTCTAAAAAAAATTTTGGTTGAAAAGACTATGTGGGAACAATTTCATATCACACTTCCCCTCTCTTGACACACGGCTATGCTTGTGTGTCACTCTTGTTACTTTTTTAATCAATGAATTAGGCAGCCAGGATTTGCCATCTGCCAATTTGCTGATCCTGTCCTCAGCAATGTTTGCACCTTTGTTCTCCCAATGTGTGCGTTCAATTAGTGGTGCCTTTTTTTCTGGCGTGAGATCAAATTGTCAAGTTGATTTGCTGCGTGTGTGTGTGTGTGTGTTCATTTCCCTCTTATTAGTGCTGTGCCGACCTTGAGGTCATGACTTGGGCAGCAGGCTTGCTGCATTGTCAGCGAGGCAGTATTCAATTGTAATTGTATCATTTTCTGTTAAGAGAATTTTGCATTTACAAATGACTATTTAGAAATGCTTTATGCACAACTTTTCTTTTAGTGTTGTGGTTTTAAAGCCCTTGTTTGCCCAATGTCGACAGAACACATGAACATTTATCTTGACTGTCAGTCCACATTGTAACTATACAACTCTCTCTTACAAGTTATCTGTTGATATCACACTGCTAAAACTCCCATCGCATAAATGGCTGCCAGGATGGCCGAGTGGTCTAAGGCGCCGCGTTTCAGGACCCAGTCTCCCCAGGAGGCCTGGGTTCGAATCTCGAATTTCCCCATTGTGGCACTAATAAAGGGAATATTATTATTATTATTATTATTAAAAGTCAGTGTGATTTCAGCCTGTAACCTTGGTTCTCAAACACTTTTACTTCTTATCAGTCTGGAATGTGCACCTGGTCTGTGTCTTACAAGTCTGATTTTCTCCAGTCGGGAGGAAAAAAGTGTCCATAAGGTCAAGTCGCGGTTTGGTGATAATTTGGACGGCTCCACAGTCGTGTGGCGCCTTTTCAATGGTGCGGGGAAAAAGTGACGCTGGGCTGAAACGCACCGCACCTTATCAGTGTAATTTGTCCCTGTGACAATTAGGTCGCCGTGCAATGTGAATGTGGTGGAAAAAAGAATGTCATTTTTTGATTCCTAAAAGCAGCAGTGAAGGCTGCTTGATCACACTCTGACGTGGCTTCTCGCCACGGAATCCAATTGTTGTGACTAATATGCAAATGAATTCACTTTGCCCTGGTTCATGCAGTAACCCAGGCTAATGAAGTTATAAAGATAAAGATAAAGATGTCCTTTATTAGTCCCACAATGGGGAAATTTGAAGTGTTACAGCAGCCAAGATATAGATCACACAGAGTCGGCGGCGTAATGTAGCCGTTAATGTATAATATTAGCAGCAGACATTCATAAAAAGCATGCAAATATACACAGTATAAACGTATCTAGTGTAAGGAAACACTCCTAATGCCTGTCCATTATACAGAGGGGGAAACACTGTAATGATAAAAACTACTGAATGATTGAAAATACTGCAATGATAAAGATATTACAATGATAAAAGTACTGTAATGGTGAGAGTACTGAAATGACAGGAAAGTACTGCAATGATAGAAAATACTTCAATGATAAAAGTACTGTAATGGTAAAAGTACTGCAATGATAAAATATACTGCAATGATAAAAGTACTGTAATAGTAAAAGTACTGCAACGATAGAAAAATACTGCAATGATGAAAGTATTGTAATAGTAAAAGTACCGCAATGATAGGAAATACAGCAATTATAAAAGTACTGCAATGATAAAAGTACTGTAATAGTGAACATCCTGCAGTGGTAGAAATACTACAGTGATAGAAGTATTGTAATAAGAATACTGTAACGGTAAACAAAATACATCATTGGTCGTTGTTTAAGTACACCCTTGGCTGAAAGTACAGTAGTAGTTAATATTGCATCCTAGGACTGCACAATTGCACTAATGCCCTCCTGTTTGTAGGCCTGACCCAATGTTTTTGTTAAAAAGTCTGACAGCAGTCGGCAGGAAGGAGCGGCGAAATCTCTCTTTGGTACAGCGAGGGTGTAAAAGTCTGTCACTGAAGGATCTGTAAAGTGTTCTCAGAGTGTCATTGAGTGGGTGGGCTGGTTTGTCCAGCATTGATGACAGTTTTGCCGTCATCCTCCTGCCCCCCACTGAGTCCACAGAGTCCAGGGAGCAGCCCAGGACAGAGCTGGCCCTCCTCACTAGTTTGTCCAGTCTCTTTTTGTCCCAGCCCGAGATGCCTCCTGCCCAGGAGACCACTCCATAGAATATGACCGGTGAAACCACCGAGTCATAGAAGTTCCTGAGGAGTGTTCCCCGAACGCCAAAGGACCTCAGCCTCCTGAGTAGGAAGAGTCTGCTCTGACCCTTCCTATAGAGAGCATCTGTGTTGTCGCTCCAGTCCAGTTTATTGTTCCGATGAACACCCAGGTACTTGTAAGTTGAGACCCTCTCAACGTCTGTTCCCTGGATATTCACTGGTGCAGGTGGAGAGTGCCGACGCTTGCGGAAATCCACCACCAGCTCTTTGAATTTCCCAGCGTTGATTTGGAGGCGATTCTGCTGACACCAGTCCACGAACCCCTGCGTAACCCCTCTGTACTCCCGATCGTCATTGTCAGTGATGAGGCCGACAATCGCAGAGTCATCAGAGAACTTCTGCAGGTGGCAGGTTGTGGAATTGTATTTGTAGTCCGAGGTGTAGAGGGTGAACAGGAAGGGAGCCAGCACAGTTCCCTGCGGCGCTCCCGTGCTGCAGAGGAGCACGTCAGACACACAGTCTTGTGTTCTCACGTACTGTGGCCGGTTTGTGAGGTAGTCGTGAATCCATGTGATGAGGTGGTGGGCCACTCCCGCCTGCTCCAGCTTGTCTCCCAATAAGGCGGGCTGGATGGTGTTGAAAGCACTTGAGAAATCAAAGAACATGATCCTCACCGTGCCCCCCGCCTTCTCCAGGTGGAAGAGTGAAGTGTGGAGCAGGTAGATGATGGCATCATCCACACTGATGCCAGGCTGGTATGCAAACTGGAGTGGGTCCATTGAGGAGCTGACCAGGGGGCGCAGATGGACGAGGACCAGTCTCTCCAGGGTCTTCATCAGATGAGACGTCAGCGCCACTGGTCTGAAGTTGTTGAGCTCCTTCGGATGGGGTGTCTTTGGAACCGGAACCAGGCAGGATGTTTTCCACAGCTGGGGGACTCTGCCCAGCTTCAAGCTCAGGTTGAACATGTGTTGGACGATTCCACACAGCTGGTCTGCGCAGGATTTGAGGAGCTGGGAGCTGATCCCATCTGGACCTGCCGCCTTCCTCGCCTTCATCTTCCTCAGCTGGTTCTTCACCTGAGATGTTGTGAGGAACAAAGCTGAGCAGGAGGAAGTGGTGGTTGTCTGATGAGGCTGGGAACTGGAGCCTGTGGAGAGAGAGAGGGGCGAGAGAGGGGGAGAGAGGGTCTTGTTCGCAGTGGCAGGAGGGGTGGGTGGGGGCTGCATCAGGGAAGCCTGAGCGGGGTCAGACATTTGATCAAACCTATTGAAAAATAGGTTCAACTCATTTGCCCACTGAAGCCCCCCCCCTTCTGGATCTTACCTGGTTGTCCGTGGCCTGAGATGGTCTTCAGGCCCCTCCAGACGTCCCTGGCATTGTTCCGCTGCAGTTGTTCTTCCATCCGCATCCTGTAGGACTTTTTCCCCTCTCGGATCCTCCTTCTCAGCTGACGCTGCACTCTCTTCAGCTCGTCCTTGTCGCCTGAAACAAAAGCCCTCTTTTTCTCCTTCAGGAGAGCTTTAATGTCCGGTGTGATCCAGGGTTTGTTGTTGGAGAAACATCTTACAGTCCTGGTGGGAATGGTGTTCTCCATGCAGAAGTTAATATAGTCTGTAACTGTGTCTGTTCGACCATTAATGTCCTCACCGTGAGCTTCGCTGAATACCTCCCACACAGTTGTGTTGAAACAGTCCTTCAAGGCCTCCTCGGCTTCTCCGGACCATCGCTGAACTGTGCGTGTCACAGCTGGCTGCCTGCGGACGAGAGGTTTGTACACAGGCAGGAGAGCAACCAAGTTGTGGTCAGCTTTGCCCAGCGGGGGGAGGGGCAGTGATGTGTACGCCTCCTTGGTGTTGGCATAGAAGAGGTCCAATATTTTATTGTCTCTGGTGTGGCAGGTTACATATTGTGTGAATGAAGGCAGAGAGGAGGAAGGAGAAGCATGATTGAAGTCACCAGAGATAAGGAACAAGGCATTTGGGTGCTGTGTTTGTAGCCTGCTCACAGCTGCATTCAGTACATCACAGGCTGTCTCACCGTTAGCAGAGGGTGGCACGTACGCCGCCACCGCGATCACATGACTGAACTCTCGCGGTAAATAGACCGGACGCATGCTAACAGCTATCATCTCAATGTCCCGACTGCAAAGTTGATCCTTAACATTTATGTGCCCAGGGTTACACCATCTATCATTAACAAACACAGCCAGCCCTCCCCCTTTTCTCTTACCGCTCTCCAGTGTCCTGTCCGCGCGTAGTATTTGGAAGCCGTCCAATTCCACGACGGCGTCCGGCGTTAGCTCTGTTAGCCACGACTCCGTGAACACCAGCAAGCTAGCCTCCCGGACAATCCTCTCGTGCCGGGTTAGCGCTGTTAGCTCGTCCATTTTGTTGGGGAGGGATCGAACATTCCCCATAATAACGGACGGGAGGACGGGGTGATATCGTCTCCTCCTTGCCTGGCGTTTAGCCCCCGCACGACATCCCCGTCTCTTCCTCCTCAGCTCGCGGGGGATATCGGGTCTCGCTCCGGGAGCCCACGCGGGGTTAGCACGGAGTGCTAACAGCTGATCTCTTGTGTACACGATCGATCCGTATCTCCGAGTTTCGTCTCCGGACACGATCGCGCAAAAAACAGCCCCCAACAGCAGTAAAACCACCGCAAGTTGGATGTCCATTGCTGAGGTGAGGTAAAAATAAAATAAAAAAGGGTAAAGGGAAAAAACACACGAAAAAGGCTCAATAGTGAGCCACGCTGCTGTAAACAGGCAGCCACTCGCGCGGCGCCGGCGCAGTCACTGTTTGCTCAAATGGCTCATAATAATTTGGTAGTGCGTTAAGATGCTTTGTCGATACAATCACAAGGTCCAACATACACAACCCATTTTATGGCCATGGCGATATTATTACTTTTAAGATTACCAAGGCTTGTTTGACCTCCCTAACACATAAGTTACAGCCCTGAGAGGCATTGGCCTCAACTTTATCTACGAAGGGTCAGGGATTTAATAGGGGTCATCGAGACGTCCCAAGGAAGGTGTTTATAGAAAAGTGGTCTGGCAATGGTTTTTCTTTTTTTTTCCTTTTTCTTATCACTGACAATGCGCCCTTTTAAAGTTTTGACGTTTGTTTAAATTCGCCCTTGCTTATTGATTCTGATATTAAAGTCCAATTGTATCAGTGCAGTGTATCACGGCCTAATAAGTAAAACGCACGTTGATGTAGAACTCCTTCTACACTTACTTTTTATGTTTTTTTTTTTACGTCACGTGATCCTCCGTTGCTATCACAACTCATCCTGAAAAGTTAATGTTTGTAACAAGACTTTCTGCTTCCTCCTTTTTTTTTTCTTTTTTTTTTTCCTTCTGCTCAACACGTTCATGCTTTTTGTGCATAATTTAGAATTTTCTTTTCCATTTGACAAGTTGGCCAATTTAAATTTTATACTGACAATGAAAGCCTAAAGCAAAAATGTAAGTGTGTGTGTGCGTGTGCTAAAGCAAAAATGTAAGTGTCTGTGTGTGTGTGTGCAATCATTACTGATACAAGTAGTCTATAAAAACATGATTAGAAATACACAAAACTGATTACATAAAGTTACTTGAAGTCAATGTGATCCTCAGCAGCTTATCTTACACCTACTTTAGCAACTTGCGCGGCCATGCTAGCTTGTTCTTGAAAAGCGTCCGTATTTCTCTTTTTCGGTCGAGCTTCTTGTCGCAAAAAATCGGTATTAATGCTCATTTTAAGAAAGACAACCACAGACAAAGTGGATTATCCGCTTGCAGTAGGGATGAATGCACGAATCAGTGAATCGTGTTCATCAGCACTCCCGGACACGACCTATCCTCACGCCACCATTTTGGAGTCCATTATCCCCCTTCTTAAAAAGGGAGGGGCACCATATGGTTACCATTCCAGAAGACCATATCCTGGATGTCCACACAATGTTGTAGAGGCATTTCGATCACGACAGCCCCACAACATCCATGGTCTTTAGGAACTCCGGGTGAATCTTATCCACCCCTTGTCATGATCCGCGTCGGGCATGACAGGGTTTGTGTTATTATTTGGACGCTCCATGCTTTTGTGTTATTGTTTTGCTTGCTTTCGGGGCGTTTCCCCCTCAGCACTCGTCCTCACCAGTCACGCACCTGCGCATCGTTACCCATCACACACTTGATCCCCATCTGCTCCCCTGATTACCGGACTATTTAAGCTTCCCATGCCATCAACCCAGTGTCGGATCATTATCCCGCTTGCTCCCTGTTGTTGCCTTACGGACTTTACGACTCTCGCCTTGATCTCGTTCACGTACTTGTTTTTGCTCTCGCCCTCGCTCACGTCCCTTTGTACTTCGTCCCAGTTTTTGTTCTCGTCCTCGACCCAGTTTTGTCACGTTTAGTTTGCCTTTGTTATTTTGCACCCTGCCACGTTTGTTTGTCCACGCCACGTTGTTTGTCCTCGTCTTGATTAATTTAATAAATTCCCCTTTAAGTTACCCTTATGCCTGGCTTCCCCGCATTCTTGGGTCCACCCCCCTCCTCGCCGACCGGCGAGCATGACACCCCTGAGGCCTGAGGTTTAACCACATTGGTGAGCCACCTAAGAATCCCACGTAAGAAGTTGAGGTTTTTCAGGTATTCTACCCACCGACTCACTCTAATCTGAGTTCAGTTCAGCTGCTCATTTCCATTATACATAGTGTTCATGGTGCAATGCTTCCCCTCCTAAGACGCGGGATAGTGGATCTCAATTTCCTCAAATCCATCCAGAAGTAGTTTTCCATGGCCTTATCAAACTCCACCCGCCCATGTTTTTGCCTCTGTGATGACCAAAGCTGCATTTTGCTTGGCCAGCCAGTACCCGTCAGCTGCCTCCGGAGTTCCACCAGCCAAAAAGGCCTGATTGGACTATTTTATTTTCAGCTAGACAGTAACTCTTTCCGCTTGTGTCCACAAGGGGATTTCCATCACAACAGCCAGCTGCCACCATACAGCCAAAGCTCTGCTTGGCCGTCCCGACAATGGAGGCCCAAACCATGGTCCACTCGGATTCAATGTCCTTTGCCTTGCCTGGTATGTGGCTGAAGTGTGCGGTCTCTACCAATGATTGCAGCCCCGCACATGAAAACAACACCATCTTCAAATTTGCTGATGATATGACAGTGGTCGGCCTGATCTCAAAAGGAGATGAGACAGTTTACAGGGAGGAGATCCAGAGACTTGGTGTGAGGACAACAATCTTCAGATGAACACGGAAAGAACATTTTCTGAAAATGGCAAATCAAATCTTTTTGTGTCACAAGTAAAGTAATTACACAAAATCCAAATAATGAAGCATGATTTTTTTAATTTTTTTTGGGGGGGGGGGCATATTTGACAAAATAATAGTTTTCCCGAAGTTAGATTCTGCTGAGCGACAAACCCAGAAGTGCATGGTGATATGGCAGAGCTCAACATAGAAGTTGTATTTAGCCGGTCAGAAATTGACTCAAAAAGGAAACTATCAAACATTTCTGAGGGGATCCAGGTATTAAAAGAATTGGAGGAAGAGTCGCTTGTTAATGTTCTCTTCATTGGTCCATACACTTACGAGCCAGATGCTCAGGAGAGCGACAGTATTGTACCTGAACGATCGGACATTGAAGGGAGACTAGATTCAACAAGACTGGAAGAATGATAAGAATGGTAATAGCTGGGTTTATTAGCTTTGGGTTATTGTTTTAAATTCAATGCTTTGTCGTGCTGTAAATATCACACGTGAGATTACCGTATTTTCACCGCCAAAAGACGCGCCATATCAAAGGGCGCAGCACCAGTTGAGGGGGCTATTTCTGTATTTAATAATTAGACTGGGCACGCCGCATTAGGAGGTGCGTGTTAGCATGCTAGCTCGCGCATGCTGATGGCTGTGAGTAGCAGCACTTCAGCTCAGACCAGTCAGAGATGTCATGGCAACACATCTAATTGACTACGTCAGGGGAGGGATGTCACTGGTCAGAATCAGAATCAGAAATCCCTTGATTGTCATTGTACTCAAGTGTGCAACGAGATTAGAGAGCTCCCCTCTCCAGTGGAATACAACAATAATTCAATTAAATATATAAATTAGATGAATAAGAGAATAAATAGTGAGATGGAAAATAATACGAAATAGGATATATAAAATCACATCACGTCGCTGTTCTGCAAGGTAAGGGTGGTCTTGTGTGTGTGTGAGAGTTTAGAATGGAGATGGCTCTTGGAATGAAACTGTTTCTCAGTCTATTAGTCCCTGATTTGATGCACCTGTAGCGCCTGCCAGAGGGCATCAGGTCGAACAGATGTGAGTTTGGGTGGGTATTGTCTTTGACGATATTGAGAGCCCTGCTGAGGCACCGGGCGGTGTAGATGTCCGACAGTGAGGGGAGAGGGCAGCCAATAATCCTTTGCGCTGTTTTGACCGTCCTCTGGAGCCTCACTCTGTCCGCCTCAGTGCAGCCGCTATACCAGGTGAAGACACAGTACGTCAGCAGGCTCTCGATGGACGAGTGGTAGAAGGCCAGCAGCAGCTTCCTGTCCAGGTTGAATTTTCTGAGGACTCTCAGGAAGTGCAGACGCTGGTGGACCTTCTTTACCACTGCTGTGGTGTTGTGTGTCCAAGAAAGGTCATCGGAGATCTGTACACCCAGGAATTTGAACGTGTGGACCCTCGCTACACACACGCCTTCGATGCAGAGGTGGGGCGGCACCGTCTTGTTCCTCCTGAAGTCGATGACAATCACCACATTCCTTAGAGTCATGGTTTCAAATCAAAACCATGAATATTTCTGAACAGCATACAAGCAAATAATGAAACAAAGAAATAAAATTAACACAAAACATGCATTTCTCATGCCATTCATATCACCAAAAGAAATAAAAATAGCACAAAAACAGTACTTTGGCATTCTGGGAGATTATCACACAGAGGCATTCTGGGAGATTATCAGACTGAGGCATTCTGGGATCTTATCAGCCTTATCAGGTTAGAGAGATGGGAGTGGTGTTTTTTTTTTTTTTTTTTGCAGTCTTTTGTCTAAACCTGTGATGTTTCTTGCTTGCAATAACATGAATGATAAGACAGACTACGACATTGTGGACAGCTGCCCTTTTGTCCAGCTTTCCCTTGCAACATCTCTTAAGATCGTATTAACATAATGTATTT
Source organism: Idiotropiscis lumnitzeri (assembly GCF_059441095.1). Classification (NCBI taxonomy): domain Eukaryota; kingdom Metazoa; phylum Chordata; class Actinopteri; order Syngnathiformes; family Syngnathidae; genus Idiotropiscis; species Idiotropiscis lumnitzeri. The sequence continues at coordinate 15,590,856 of NC_142408.1, read as the reverse complement.
TTCACAGTCAATTCGAAGCATAGATATATCAGACTTTGGCCAGCAGGGTGTGCTAACATATACTCTGAAATCCCACAAAGGGATCCCGGTTAATGGTCAATTGTCCGTCCATATAATAGGCATGTTGCACTACAAGGCACCGCGTTTGTTTTGGGGAAGATTTGGGACTTTTAAGTGCGCCCGATGGTCCCGAAAATACGGTAGTTCCATTTATTCTGCTTGTACTGAGACCACACGTTAAAGTGGGTTGGTTTCCTACATTGTCATTGGTAAGATATTTTAGGTATACAGTGAACCCCCGCTACTTCGCGGTTCACCTTTCGCGGGTTCAGTGCTTCGCGGGTCTAAAAAATATTCGGGAGCATTGTAGTTTCGGCGAGCGGCGCAAGGAGGCGCTGAAGCGGTTAGACAGCGGGCGTGCGCCGAAGAGGAGAGTGGACGAAGAAGAGAGTGGACGAAGAAGAACAGGTTCCCCCGGACACGATTGGTGGCGACGGACACGATCGGGGGCGACATTTTGCTTCGTTCGGGACCGTGCGTGAGCTCCGAAGGAGACCGGCCGGCGTGTGTGGCTGTCAAGCCGAAGAGAAACAACTTCCGCCCGGGCACTGGCGGAGCGCGAGGCTGTCAGTTATGAATGAATAAATAAATAAATGAAGAATGCCACCTTTCATTTCACTGTCATGATCCGTGCCTGTCATGCCGCGTGTGTTTTTGTTTTTTCAGCTGTGTGGGCGTTCCTCCAGCGATCGTCTTGCGCCATGTCGTCAGCTGCTGCGAGACGCGCTGATGACACTGACTATATTGTGATAATAAATATATTTGTATCACCACCTTTTTTCCCGGGTCTGCGTTTGGAGAGTCCTGTTCAATCCTCCAGTTCTGCTGGAGGATCATAACATTCACAGGGCACACCGGACGGCGTACCAGCAGGTAAAAGTCAAAGTAATTAAATAAATACAAAAATAAGTAATTGAATAAATACAAAAATAATGGCTGGGGAATAAAAAAATAATAAGTTTTAATAATAATTTGTTTTTTGGTTATAACATGAATTTCACTCTCTCTCTCTCTACCAGTATATTTTTATATATATATATATATATATATTTTTTATTTATTTATTTATTATTTTTTTTTTAAGCATTTTTGAAGGTGTGCCGCTACTTTGCACCTATATATATTTATATATATATATATATATATATAAATATATATATATATAAATATATATATAGGTGCGAAGTATATATATATATACACAGTGTTTTTTTTTTTTTTGTTTTTTTTTTTTTTGAAGGTGCGACGCTACTTCGCGGATTTTCAGTTTTCGCGGGTGGTCTCGGTCCCCATTAACCGCGATAACCGGGGGTTCACTGTATATACACACACTTGCTGTTCAACTCTTTACTTAACACCCGCATGCTTATTCTCTCAGCCCCTTGTATGCGCAATACGCACTCATGCATCACAGCCGTCAGTCATACACAAGCTGTCACAATAACACTCGTTTTTCAAAATGGATTGTAATCACACCTGCCTTTTTGTGAACCCTTTATTATAAGCAAAACGGTTGAGAAAACAGAAGTGAACAAAGTGCTTGTGCTTGGCAAAGAGCACTCATCGACATTGGCTTGAAATTCCCTCTCTGTGCCAGAACAAAATTGGTCTATTTACGTGCCCTATTTTTTTGTTTCAGCTGCTCAAAAATATGCTTCCCAGAATGCGAACTATACATCTCTACTCCACGCAGAGGCATCTCGCACAAAAACACAAAACCAATGTCAGTTGAGCAGCTCACCGGAAAATTCGTTACAGCGCCAGCTGTTGTGAAATGCGGTATAAAAATAAAGTTGTCTTGTATTGTATTGTAATAAACAATGCAGTACAATGGTGACTGTCAGTTCGTGGTTCTGTGAGTGATGTCATTCCTGAGGAATACTGGACTAAAACAAAGGCATTTTTGTTGTTAAGGCGTTGCTACGGCTCTAACTATTAATCTAGGACGTTTGTGTTGTGTTTGTGTTGTATTCTTAAAATATATTTATTACTCAAAATATGTTTTTTCAAGTTTACTTCACACTTGGTCTTTAAATGCGGGTATATGTACTCCCGGGTCAATTTGGCAACCCCAGCCTCTGATGCGTGGATGTTTGAGAGACGACAATACGTTGCATACAGTATTGTCAAAAAGGACTTGGAACACTTGTGGTCAAGAGATGCCCTTTTTTTTCTTTTTTAGCACTCGCTTCAGATGTCTTTCCTTTGTTTGGAAACCATGCTTAATATCAAAAACTGATTTTCTGTCTTTGTATTTCAAGCCAAGTTCAAAGGAAAATTCAATTTAACTCGCCCATGGGTGAACACGCTGCATTTTTGTTGCTTTCCCAGTACATGACAAGGAAGTAAATGTGCATTTAAAAAAAAAAAGAGCATTGCCTCGCAAAAAAAAGAAAAAGAAAAACCCTTGCATTATTTTGCAATCTTCGCGAGGGAATGCAAACACAAATCTCAAATCTCATCGCAAACGGAATGTTATTTGCGGGGAGGTGGACGCAAAAATGTTTTTTTTTCTTTCATGTCACTTTAGGTTTGTTTGTGCCACATAAATTATAGAATGTATATTTATCTATTTATTTGAGTATTTGCTTTGTGTCTGCTCAGTTTTCAGTGTGGACTACAATGATGAGATGGACATGTTGGTGAGCGGCTCTGCAGACTTCACTGTGAAAGTTTGGGCTTTGGCAGCCGGTGCCTGTCTAAACACTCTGACTGGACACACTGAATGGGTTACCAAGGTCTTTTAACAATTTAATTTTTCTTTCAACACTTGTGTTGTTCATGACTATCGGCAGACATTTATCTTAAATATCAAAATGCCTTAATAATTTATGGTTCACGGCTATTATTTTGATGAACTGCTGTTAAAAAGGCATTTGGTAATGTGATTATCTGCATTTCTAATCAAATTTGACATTGCCCTTCACCCACTGATATATTCACACCCTTTTGCTATGATGTAAAGGGGAAATCGAGTCAAAAATGGTCATTTCAATAATACTTTCTGGGCACACCCATTAACTCATTCAATACCATTGACGGATAAATACGTCAAAATCAATTTTTTTTTTACTAGGCTGGTCGTGAATGAGTTAAGATGAACACCATATTCTGATTATTATTGGGTAAAGTTGAATTGTATTGTATTTGAGAAATATAGCTTTAAGCTGCAAAATTCACCATTTTTTTTCATCTCAGGGATGGTTATTTTGCTGTCAATTGAAAATTACATTTCAGTGCCTTAGGACTCCACTTGCAAACGTCACATGAACAAACCCAAAAAAAGGTGAGCCGTGACAGTTTCCTGAGCTCATGAGCATTGTGATATAATTTTCAGGCGACAGCAAGTGGAAAAATGGCCGCCTTCTGTGATTGATGAAAATGGGTAAATTTTGATGCTTAATTCATATTTCACAAATGCAATATTAAGCAGAATGGCTTATTTAGCCCATATAGACCTAAAACATGTGGCAAAACATCATTCTAAAACCTATGGTTGACTTTTGAATTACCCCCTAAAACCTGAAGCTTTCCTGGAAATAGAGCTGTGGCTTTTACTCAAACCAGAGTTTATTATTCTTATAAATAAATATATTAAAAACAACTGGGATTATCTATGCTGCACTTATGTCGCACACTTAATACTGGTAAATGCACAGGTGCTTTTATAGGAACTTTTTCGAGAAAGGAGATAGGTGAAATAAAACCAAATAGACTTGTTACATTTTTGGAAATAATAATCGCCGACATTTATTCAAAACAATAACTATGTACGCTTTTCACTTCTCTCAGTGTCTTTTGTTCTGTCTCAACCTCTGGTTGAAATAGAAAAGAAACAGAAAAAAAATAATTCAGAGTTCTGAGAAAATAAAATAGTATGCTAAATGGGTTCAGTCCCTCTTATAGATCATCAGGTATACCAAGAAAAAAAACAACCTGCATAAGCAGGGTTAATTATTATTCTCTATCAAGCGAAGTAGCGTTTCACATTCGGTTTAAACCTCATCATTATGAATTTTAACAGTTGAGCAATCATGTAGACCTCTAATACACAAAACCACACAGATATATGTAAAGTAATTTTCCGTCACACATACTCAATATGCATTTAACTTGGTCAGTGCAAACATGTATCAATCCTTCGATTGTTTTTTGTTTTAAATGAAGGTCTTAACGTGAATTCACTGCATTTCAACATGTGCAGCAAATGACCATTCAAGGTCAACTACGAAGACATTGACAAAATGGCTTCTTCAACTCGCAGCCTGACTTAGCTTCATTAGCGTCATTAGCACCGCGCATCACGGCGAATAACGAACTCACTGGAGAATGCTGTTCTGTTTACAGTTGTCTGCAGAACTCTAAACAGGTTCGGGTGACCCTTGTTTTAAAACGACTGACTTGCAATAGTTGAGATAGTCACTTGCTCTTTCTTACTCGTTTGGCTGAGAAGAGTTTCTTCTGCTCGCTGCTGGACACTAACTGCCATAGCAGGCGATGCAATAATAAAGGAATTGAATTAAAATACAATACAACTTTATTTATGCAGCGCGTTTTACAACACCTGGACCTGTGAAATGTTTCTGTCAACAGAAAGGGATTGGGAGAACGCATCATCTAACCCCGCAAAAATGGAGTGTATAATAGTCACTAATGGGTTACGAAAGCTTGGATACGTTAGCCTTTTAGGAGCTAGCCTTTCTCTGGTAGACCTCCTTTACCCTATTTCCTCTTTTGGATCAGTACCACTTGACTCGACCTGAGCTTTTTCATTTTCCTCTTCCTTCACCACTTCCAGTAAATTCCCTGCTCCACTTTTGGGACTACTGTACTCACTTGAGTGACTGACTGGAACCTCCAGGATGTTTTTCTCAAGTTACTCACTTTCGCTAGCAGGTGAGTGGTAGAGTTTCGTTTGTGTTTCCTTGAATTTGACCTTCCTTATGTTGAAAAGACTGAAGCATCAGGATTTAATGTGCTTTCAAGGTTGACTACTTATTTCAGTGTCTTAGGGGCTGATTCAAACTGATTGTCTCTGTCTGTGTTATTGTTCTGTTCATGTTCAACTTGCATGACTTCTGGCTCATCCAACTCTGGGGTACATTCAGAGACATACTCAACATCATCTCCAGCCTCAAATAGTTGTCCTTCATCCTCAAATTTAAGCGTGTTGGGAGAGTTCAGCATATCCTTTGTGGTTTGGACTTTGTATATATAGCATCCTCAGTGGTAAATGGCAGAAAACCACATGGCAGAAGTAAGTCTCTGTGCAAAACTTCTTGAGGTCACTGTGTATGTTCTGGTACAACAACGTACACAGGGGAATCATTGATTTGCTTGATGACAGTATAGATGCTTACACTCCAGCAATCTGCGATTTTGTGTTTTCTTCTTACTCCAACAAGAACTCTGTCTCTCGTTTCAAGCTGTGCTTAGTCGCTAACAAGATAGCTTTCACTTAGACTTTCCCTTTAGCTTCTTGACATATTCAGAATAGGACAATTTGCTGGATCCCTCCATGTTCAGAACACATGAAATGTCAATGGGAAGATTTGGCTGCCTGCCAAACATCAGTTGATTGGGTGGAAACCCAGTGGTGTAATTTTTTGTGCAATTATATGCGTGACCAAGGGGCTGTACAAATTCCCTCCATCTGAATTTTTCACACTCTTCCATATTTCCCAGCATTTCAAGAAGTGTGCTGTTAAACTGCTCCACAGGTTTGCCACATGGATGATAAGGGGTAGTACGTGTCTTTTTTATACCAACTGTCAAGCATAATTCCTTGATTAGAGCCGATTCAAAGTCACTGTGTAACCGCTCTGGGAATCCATAATGGATAAAGAAGTTATTCCATAGGGTTTTTGATCTGTTGTTGGAACTGCATATTTAATAAAATGGTCAGTTTTGACCAAGATGTTCTTTTTGCCTATTATCCAGCTCCAGTGAAAGGTAGTCCATACAGACTAATTCCAATGCACGTGTGGTCTTGATCTTCACCAAAAGAGCACTTTTCTTGACTTGTGCTTTCCTCCTGATGCACCTCTCACAAGTCCGATCTTCTCGTTTAGATCCAGGGACATATGAGGCCAAAAGAACCGAGCATGAATTAAGTCCAAAGTCCTGTCATCACCCATGTATCCAACAGAATCATGTAGACAAGTACTTGCTTCCTGTAGACCTCTGGTATGGCAAGCTGATGGGAGGTCTTACCTTGAAAGGTACGCTTGAGACTTAGAACATTATCAGTCAAAGTTAACTGTTCTATTATTCTCAACATCAACTGAACTTCACGGGTTTCCTTGGAAGAGAGATGTTTTCCTATTTTCAAAATGTCAATTACTCTTCTAATAGCTGGATCTTGTCATTGCACAATTGCCCAATCTTCAAGTGACATTTACGGTAAAGTACAGAAACGAAGTGCACGAGGTTCCGGGTATGGCTGAAGCATCCATGGCCAAACACTCGACCATCTCAGGTGGCTTTATTTTGGGGGATGCTGAAATATGCAGATGTTTTTGACAAACTGACCAGGGAAACTAAGCGCTTTGTCATTCTACAGAAACTGAGCAATCAACCTGGTGATTCGATCATCCTCATCTACAGAATTGGAATCCGATGTGTCTAGGTTGTGAAGATGTGGCCGTCTTGAGAGTCCATCAGCCTCTCGGTTCCTTTTTCCAGCTCGGTACTGAATGTTAAAGTCAATACTAGCCAACCAATAGATAACCAATGGTGTCCTGATGCATCATGTTTTGAAGGTGTTAAAACATATGTCAACGGGTTATTGTCAGTCACTATGGTAAACTTTAGTCCATAGAGATAATTAAAGAATTTCTCTGTGATCGCTCACTTCAAAAAGAGAAACTCAAGCTTATTGGCTGGGTATCTTCGCTCACAGCAGGAAAGACCTCTACTTGCATGAGCAATGACTCTCAGTGTACCTTCTTGTTCTGATAAATGGCTGCACCGAGGCCGTGTATGCTCCCATCACATGAGTACAATATATGGTTTCTTCGGATCAACAAACCCAGGATCTGTGGTGAGTTTTTGGATGAGAGCTTTGAATGCGTCTTCACAAGCGGCTGTCCCTTTTCATTGGAGTTGGAATTAGAAGAGGTTGACCTTCGCTTTGCCCTGCTGTCAAGTCATTGACTGGTCTGGCAAGTTTGGAATAATCTTTTATGAACCTTCGGTAATATCCTGAAAAAACAAGGAAAGATTTAAGCTCTTTGATGTTGTTCAGCCTCGGCCAGGTGGTAAGTGCAGTTATCTTGGCGGGATCAGTTTCGACTCCATTAGCGAGATATTTGACAGATGTCCTGAAAAATTAGCATTTCTCTGAAAGCTTTAAGCCAAATTTCTTTAGTCTGTGGAGTACTCTGAGTAATCTGTCCTCGTGTTCCTCAAGAGTGCAGAATAAATGATTAGGTGATCAAGAATGACTAAGACTTCACGCAAGTTCATTGCATTCATGCACTTCTCCATCCAATTCGGGTACTTGCTGCATATTTACATATGTCCTACTTTTCGTGTTGCCAATATGGCGTTGCATGCAATCAAGTTTAACTGTCTTCAGTTAAACTTCAGCAGTAGGAAATCTGAGAAAATAGGAGGTGTTTCTGATCTAAAATCTATTTGCAAGGCTAGTATGAGAGCTTGATCCCAAAATCCACATTGAAATTGTCCCAACAAGTGTTTGTCAGCGTCTGTACTGGTAGCGCCAGTGCTCTGTATAGCAGTGGTGAGTAGCACTTTCAACCCCTGTCAGAATTTAGAGTGTTTCTCTCCTGTATTTCAGTATTTCCTTCCGATTCTCAACAAATCCATAGGTTGAATGAAGAAATTTTACATAGTCTCAAGGATCTGCTTTCATGCCGAGTTGTCTCACTAGATTTTGTGACAACTCAACTCGCAGTAGGTCAGCCACATTGCCATTCAGAGTATGTGATGACTCTATTTCGGGGGATGGATCTCACCAGTCACCACATTCCTTACAGTCACGGTTTTAAATCAAAAACCAAAACTATCACCCAACATAAACTAAACCGCATAATAGCAAACACTGAAAAATGAATAAGTCAAGGAACAAAGAAATACAATTAACACAAAACAGGTATGGCTGATGCCATTCATATCCCAAAAAGAAATAAAATTATCACAAAACTTGTATCAAGTGATGCAAAGCACACTGGGACTCCCTCAACTGCAGGCTGGTTAGAGAGATGTTGTGAGTAGTGTGCTTTGGGCAGTGTGTTTTTTTTACCCCCAGAGTCTGTTGTGTAACCTGTGACGTTTCTTGCTCGCAATTACATTAATGATAAGACAGACTTGGACATTGTGGAAAACTGCCCTTTTATCCAGCTTTCTCCCACACGTACATACTACTCTGTTGTCAACTGTCTCAAACCGTCACCACCAGGAGTGTTCACTCAATGTACCATATTTTCACGACCATAGAGCACACCAAGTGAAGGGGTGCAGTCTCAGTTGTGTGTAATATTTCTGTATTAAACACAAACACTTGGCGGGCCGCACTATCAGGCACATGCTAGCTCGCGCCTGCTGGCTTGCAAAGCAGCAGGCGAGACACATTGATATGAACAGGGTGAGATCATCTATGTCAGGGCAGGGATGTGACTAGTCACCACACTTCTTACAGTCACAGTTTTAAATCAAAACCAAAACTATCACCTAACATCCACTGAACAGCATACAAGCAAACAATGAAACAAAGACATACAATTAACACAAAACATCTCCCATGCCATTCATATCCCCAAAAGAAATAAAAATATCACAAAAAGAGTACCGCAAATCATTCCGGGAGACTTTCAGCCTTAGCAAATCAGATGGCTGGTTCGAGACATGTTGTGAGTGGTTTCCTTTGGGGAGTGCACGTTTTATTATTATTTTTTGCAGAGTCTGTTGTCTTACCCTGCAGCAAAAAAAAATGCCACAAAGCTGAATGCAGGTGGAAAAAAGACAAGCTGGAGGTCTCTTATCAAATCACTTATCAAGGCTAATTCAGGCAAACCTATTTAAAACTATTAATTTTCCACTTAAGCCTCGACAGCCGATTTGCTCCGACCCATTAACTAAAATGTGCAATACATTTTTGCAGTTTTTCATTGATAAAATTGCTGCCACAGTCAGTGTTCTCATATCGAACGGCACACTTGACCCCTTTGTACTTGTTCCTTGTTCCACAGTGTTGGACTCATACAAGGCTGTTTCTTTGTCATTTTTGGAGGATGTGATTTGACCAATTGAGATATCTGGCTTCTTTAATACTCAGGTCCCACCCACCTCTATAAGGAGGTTCTCCCGAGTATTGGCGAATCGGTTTTGGCCATTATCAGCAACAACTTTGGGTAGTGTCAGGTTTAACTGCCCTGACGCTTTTGGGAGAGCTTACTGAAATGACCAAGGCCAGAAGGAACCAGGCAAGGTTGTTCGTTTTTACAGGTCGCGAGCGGGAGAGAGGCAGAGTCCCTCCCTTCCGGCCGGTAAAAATGAACAACCTTGCCTGGTTCCTTCTGGCCTTGGTCATTTCAGTGTGTTCTAATTTCATGCAAATTTATACTACACCATATGGAAAGCGCTTTTTTTTTTTTACAACTCCAGCTAAATGCACTCTATAAATAAAGTTGTATTGTATGGTATTATATTGTGACGCTGCTTTAACAATGTAAAAGGAGGCTGGCACCGTATCACTTTGTCCTGCAATAGCAGCTGTCGCTGAAAGACACCTGATTATAGGTAGGTCTCCGCGAGCGCAGGTGACTAGCTTGAATTTAGGTTGAGTAAGTGGGCAGTTGGCAAAACAATGCTTGTACATTTTCTCAGGCAAAATTGATTCAGAAGTGCCCTAATCTACCATGAGCTCCAGGGCATGAGTCTTGGTGGAGCTTTTATGTTACCTGTGCTAGTGATCTTATCAGATGATGCAGAGCACTGTTAATTCTGAGTTGTCAACTTCTTTCACTTCACTGAACGATTTGCACACCTTTAAACCTTTTTGGAGCAGGATTTACAAATTACTGAATTCACTGGGCATGATTTATCTTTGGCCAAATGCTTATTGGTCCCACATCTGTAGCATGTACGTTCACGTTGGTTAGTAGGGTTTGTCTGTTTAGCATGGTCCGGTGCTTTTGACTTTTGCTGCTGTCCTCTTTCCCTGCGCACATATGGATGCGCTGCTCCGACAGCATGTACTAGTGCAGTATGAGATAATCCTGATGTGGGAAGTAGCGTGGAATTTTCCACCGCTGCTTCACCTGGCATGCGATTGTCTGGGCTTTTTCCAGTGTAACATTGTCCTCCAGCAGTAGCCTATCTATTACTGCATTCAGATATACATTTGAAATGAGTTGATCACATATCATTTCACTCTCCATCTCCACAAAACTACACCGTGGAGCCGGAGGTCTCAAATCTGTAATATCTTGGGATGCAGATTCATCAGCACTCTGCGTACGCTGTCCAAGTGTATATCTGGCTGCTACATTTACATTGGTTACAAAGTGTTTTTCCAGGCCAGCCGTTGCATCGTCATCCGTTGTAGCTTTGATTTATTTATTGATTGATTGATTGACATATCGATTGATTTATTGACCATATAAACATATTACAAGGAAAAAACAAGATTGAAAGAAAAAAAGAAAGGGAAAGAAATTCATCAGTTGATGTCATAGTTCAGCTTGGTTTCCATGTTCAAAGGGAGTTGGAAGAAGTACAACACTTATCTAGTCCTACCCCGAAAATGACTTATTAAATAATTATATAGTTACACTGGTAGATAATTTATATATAAAGATTTATGCCATAATAGAAATTCAAAATATTCTGGTGATTCACATCACATTCCTGTATCTCCTGTACAATTTTTCACCTCGTTCACTCTTTACCTAGGATGCTCGCCCACACAGTGCGGCAGCCTTATTGGACATGTTCCTTAGCTTTACGTAGAATGTTCGCACCTTAGCCTCCACCACAGGGCGGCCCCATCTTGGATTAGCCCATTCCCAGTAATTTTTGTATCATTCAGTGTCATTCAGTATTATTCAAAATCATTCATTGTCATTCAAAATCCTTAATTGTCATTCAGTATCATTCCACATCCTTCCACTAAAAAATTCCAGCTTCATGCATAATTTCTCCAGGAATTGCATTCTCTAATTTCATTTACTCTATTTCCATGGAATCGACAATAATCTTGACCTGGTGTTTAATTTGACTGGTACCAAAGTATATGAACTTTGTCTTATTCAAGTTCAAGGACAATTTATTTGCATCAAACCACTTTTTTAACTAATTTAATTCATTTTCCACAGTAATCAGAAGGTGCTCGAGATTTTCTCCAGAGCAACAGCAAATGGGATTTTTAAGTGCTTTAGAGCAACAGCTGATATCATTATTAATATAGTATAAATAATTTGCGACCAAGCACAGACCCTTGGGGAACCCCGTGAGTTGTTTTCAACAGGTTCGATTTTACATTGTTTAATTGTACAGACTGATTTCTATCCTCCAGGTAACTTTTTATCCATTTATATGCCAAATCCCTTATACCATATGTCTCTAATTTATCCATCAATATATTATGATCTATGGTGTCAAAAACCTTTTTTAACTAAATGCAAATCCTGTGAGTAAATTCTTTTTTATCTATACTAGTAGCAATATCTTCGAGAAGTTCCATTACTGCAATAGAGGTGGATCTTTTTTTCTCTGAATCCGTATTGAGTCTCACTTAAAAGATAATGCTTATCGTTAAAGTTGTCGATTTGAGAAATGTTTTTCTAAAATTTTTGAAAAATGTGGCAACAATGATATTGGTCTGTAGTTTATGAGTTGATGTTTATCTACACTTTATATCGGAAAAACCTTTGCTGTTTTCATTTTCGATGAGAAAATACTAGACTTGCACGATATGCCGTTTGAACATTGCGATAATGATGTGCGCATGCACAACAGTCACAGCGTAGGACGTGTGATGTTTCTTTTTTTTTTTTAGAACACAGAAACTTTTGGTTTGTTTCCTAAAAGCAGCACACAACACTATGCTGTACAGTGTAGACTCTACACTGTAGAGTCTACACAGGACCGTCTTGCTCACCCCCCCCTGCTAATTAATGATCACACCCCCGCCCTGCCTCCACTCTCACAGCCACTGCAGTCTGCCCTGAAAACAGAAGGAGACGGCAGCAGAAGCGGCAGTAGATTGCATCCCCAAAAGAAAGTCAACAACCAAAATATGGAATTATTTCGGCTATAAAAAGAAATATACAACACACAAAAAAAAACGCTGCCGACAGTGCCTCACCATTGTTGCTGCAACACAAGGTTATATAGAAAACCTGTCCGACCATTTGAATTGCTATTACGAGCCACTGAATAACCAGTTCAAACTCATTAGTGGGACCTAAGGTGAAACCTCATCTACTCAAAAAACAATTACAGAAGCTTTTGCGACTGCAACACCTTATGATAAGAAGTCCAAACAGCATTGACAAATCACAAATGCTGTAACTTTTCACGTGGCGAAAGACAACGTGCAAGCAACTCAACACCGTCACACGAAAGAGGGGTTTAAAAAAAAAATGATCCGCACACTCGGCAAAAGGTATAAAATGCCGTGGCGCACGTATTTCTCTCAAGTGAACATCCCAGAGCTGTATGATAAACAGTAGGTACACTGTCAGAAAGACTTGGGCCAAACCAAAGTTTAGTTCCGCCTTGACCTGATATTTGGACAGGTCTTATAATAAGGTAACACTTCCGCTCCTCTTGTGGCACCTGTTGGTGTGCGTTAACTGATAAAAAGTAAGTATTTCCTGCTGTGTCAAGTATTATCCACATATGCGTTCAAATATGTGTTAAATGTTTCTCATTTCGACAACTTTTGCCGCGGGTATTGCCTCATTTAGTCAGTGCCAAAAATAGAACAGTGTCGTTACAGCACCCGGCCGGCGCTATTATTGCCGTATTGTACTCGTCATCAGAGCGCTATTAGAATTAGAATTAGAAATCCCTTTATTGTCATTGTACTCAAGTGTGCAACGAGATTAGAGGGCTCCCCTCTCCAGTGCAATACAACAATAATACAGACAAATATATAAATTAGATAAATAAATAAGAGAGTGCAATGGAATTTAGTACTGAATAGTGCATATAAAAACACATCACAATGCTGTTCTGCAAGGTAAGGGTGTTCTCGTGTGTGTGTGAGAGTTCAGAATGGAGATGGCTCTCGGAAAGAAACTGTTTCTCAGTCTATTGGTCCTCGATTTGATGCATCTGTAGCGCCTGCCAGAGGGCATCAGGTCGAACAGGTGTGAGTTTGGGTGGGTATTGTCTTTGACGATGTTGAGAGCCCTTCTGAGGCACCGGGCGGTGTAGATGTCCGATAGTGAGGGGAGAGGGCAGCCAATAATCCTTTGCGCTGTTTTGACTGTCCTCTGGAGCCTCACTCTGTCCGCCTCAGTGCAGCCGCTGTACCAGGTGGAGACACAGTACGTCAGCAGGCTCTCGATGGACGAGTGGTAGAAGGCCAGCAGCAGCTTCCTGTCCAGGTTGAATTTCCTGAGGACTCTCAGAAAGTGCAGACGCTGGCGGACCTTCTTTACCACTGCTGTGGTGTTGTGAGTCCAAGAAAGGTCGTCGGAGATCTGTACTCCCAGGAACTTGAACACACACACGCCTTCGATGCAGAGGGGGGGGCGGCACCGTCTTGTTCCTCCTGAAGTCGACGACAATCTCCTTTGTTTTTGCAGTGTTAAGGTGCAGTCTGTTGTCCTTGCACCAAGCTGTCAGTCTCTTTACCTCCTCTCTGTAGGCTGTCTCGTCACCTTCCGAGATCAGACCGACCACTGTCGTGTCGTCAGTAAACTTGACGATGGTGTTGTTGCCGTGGGCCGGGCTGCAGTCGTAGGTGTAGAGGGCGTACAGGAGAGGGCTCAGCACGCATCCTTGAGGGGAACCGGTGCTCAGCATGCGGGTGGAGGACGTGTAGGGGCCGAGCAACACAGTCTGGGGTCTGTTGGTCAGAAAGTCCTTAATCCAGATGCGTGTGAGGGCAGGGAGGCCGAGAATGTCCAGTTTGGCGACGAGGATGTCTGGGATGATCGTGTTGAATGCCGAGCTGTAGTCCACAAAGATTATCCTTGCATAGCTCTGCTGTTGTTCCAGGTGGCCCAGCACAACATGCAGAGCAGTGTCGATGGCGTCCTCAGTGGATCTGTTAGCCCGGTATGCAAACTGGTAGGGGTCCAGAGTGGGAGGAAGGCAGTCCCTGATGTGCTGGAGAACCAGCCTCTCGAAGCACTTCATGATGACTGGTGTGAGAGCAACAGGACGGTAGTCATTCAGGTGGACGGCTGGTGACTTTTTGGGGACAGGAATAATGGTGGAAGTTTTCAAGCAGGAGGGGATGACTGCTTGAGCCAGGGAGCGGTTGAAGATCCTGCAGAAAACATGTGCCAGTTGGTGGGCACATGCTCTGAGGACCTTGCCTGGTATTCCGTCGGGTCCAGTAGCTTTTCTGGGGTTAACCGCCAGGAGCGCGCGCCTCACATCGTGTTCCTCTACGATGAGTGGGGGGGAGTTGGAGCATGAAGTGCGGGGGAGTGACGGTTGGGGCGAGTCAAAGCGAGCGAAGAAGCAGTTAAGCTCCTCTGCCAGCGATGCACTCGGGTCTACAGAGGTCGTGCTGCCGCCACGGAAGTTGGTGATGCTCCGTAGACCCTGCCACACCTCCCGTGGTCTGTTACTGGCAAGGTGGGCCTCCAGCCTCCCCTTGTAGATTGCCTTGGCCAGTTTGATGCCTTTGCTCAGGTCAGCACGGGCCACCCTGTACTGGGCTTTGTCGCCTGACCTGAAGGCAGCGTCCCGGGCCTTGAGGAGAGCGCGAACCCTGCTGGACATCCAGGGCTTCGCATTTGGGAAGGTCCGTATAGTCCTGTGTAGGGACACAGTATCCATGCAGAACTTGATGTAGTCCAGTACACAATGTGTGTAGACATCAAGGTCCTGATGATCAAAGAGGTCCCAGTTTGTGTCTTGAAAGCAGTCCTGTAATTCACTCATGGCGTCGTCACGCCAGGTTTTCACAGTCTTTGTGGTGGGCCTGAATCTGCGTCTGAGAAGGGTGTACGCAGGTGCGAGCTGCAAGGACAGGTGGTCTGACTGGCCGAGAGGGGCGAGTGGGAGGGCTCTGTATGCGTGCTTGATGTTCGAGTACACATGGTCGAGAGTGTTGTCTCCCCTCGTTGGGCACTTGACATGCTGGTGAAACTCTGGGAGTACAGTCTTTAAATTGGCCTTATTAAAGTCTCCCGCTACTACGTGAACGCCATCAGGGTGGGCCCGCTGATGTTTATTGATGACGCACGCGAGTAGCGAGAGCGCCGTGCTAGTGCTAGCGTCGAGAGGGATGTAAACAGCTGTGACAATCACGACCGTTAGCTCCCTCGGGAGAAAATAAGGCCGGCATTTAACGGACATGAACTCGATGTCGGGGGAAGAGTGCTTCTCGACGATCGTGCTATCGCCGCACCAGTTCTCATGCACGTAAACACAGAGCCCCCCGCCCCTCCTCTTACCGGTGTCCCTCGTCCGATCCGCGCGATGTAGCGAGCGCCCGGCCAGCTGGATGCTAGCGTCGGGGACGTCTGCGTGCAGCCAGGATTCCGTGACGACGATCACACTGCTATCCCTCACATAGCGGTTCCCCAGGATTTGTAATCCCAGATCGTCGATTTTGTGGACCACGGATCTGGCGTTGGTGAGGTACAGACTCGGCAGTGGTTGCCTGTGGGGCTGCCGCCGCAGCCGTTGCAAGACACCGGACCTGCAGCCCCGCTTCTGCTTCCTCTCTCTGCGTCGCCTGCGCCGCCTCCCGGTCCCGATGACAAGCCACGGTGAGCCGGGCAGCCTCGCCAGTTCGTCCGGAATTTTGCGATCATAGCAAAATTCCTCTGTGATGGTTAATTCGCATCGATATCCAATGTCCACGATGTCCTGGCGGGTATATCGATGTTGTGCCTCAGTTGGTGCCAATAAGAGCAAGCAAACACTAATAAAAAGTAATAAGGAGCACTGGGAGGGAGAGCTGTTAGCCGCTGCGTCTATGCGCGCCGCCATCTTGTAGCCCTTGTTATACCATTGTAATGTAAATGTGGATTTATGTTTACTTTTAGTCTATATTCATACTAATTCGGACATATTGTTTCCTTCTGTTTCAGACCACACACACACACACACACACACACATATATGCGCACCCACATGCATACACACGGACACGCACTCACACATTAATACACGTATCCATACCATTCCAATTACATGTGACTCTATCTGTTGGCATTAAAGCATTCAAGATATTTCAGTGTCCTGATTCTCTGACCGGAGTCAACGGTCCATGCTGCCTGCTTTAGTCAGAGTAATTTCTAATCTAATGTTGACAACACTGCATTACAAAATTGGTCCTTCAATCCAGATTGAAGCAAAGCTAAACCACTATGGACCCTGCAGCAACTACGGAAGAGACATTCAGTAGGCCCAGCAGAGAATCACGTCTGCCCCCTCATCTAATGGACTATAAAGTTGGTTATTCAGTCCACGGCTCACATCCTCCAATCACTTCATCCCGTTCAGGCTCAGAAGTATTTAAAGGAGAAACCCACAGCTCTGTAACCAACTCCAGTTCATACTCAGAGACGCACACAACCTACTCCGTTGGTCACTACCCACAAGATGGACTTTCTCCAATCCAAGCGGCAATTCTGGATGAGAATGCTAAACAACTTCAACTTGTTAATCTTCAGGGACAGCTGGCCCAAGATGCAGATGCTGAGCGCGAGCTCCAGCAACTACACGTTCATGTCAAAGCTGCTCAACACAAGAGGAAGACATACAAACAAAGGAGGCTGTTAGCAAACCCCCCGAACAAAGCCGCAGTGTCACATGAGGAGTGGGGTTTGGACCCAGAAGCAGACAGGAGACGGAAGTGGCGAAGTAAAAGTCTTTATATACAAAAATTCCAAGTAATAACAAGCAGGCCTGGATTTAGAACACATGGAAGATGGCTGACATCCTCACACGAAGAAAGCTTGACGTACTGACGATGTGTCACTGAGTAATTTGATCTTAAAGACTCAAAGCATCAAGCCGATATGACATCATAAAAGGACAGGGCATAAAAGGACCATAGCAACTGTGTAGCAACGGATACATTAAGACATGTCACAACACGCAGAATACAACTATTAAGAGCGCATGTGGAAATTGCTCAGCAGGTCACATCAATGCTCAGCTCTATCAGCACCACATCGAGCACCTATCAGTCGATTCACCGGCTACTCCTGCACCAGGCAACTTTGCCCTTCCTCACTCCAACTCATATCCAACAATGGGCAAACAACAACAATCCCCCAATCTAGCTCAAACAGCTGCTGCAGCACACCCGTTACCTACGGCAGCGCCCACAATGATCCATGATGGAGCGGCTGCTCCAATACAAAGTGAGCAACTTAATATGACTCACGGCCCGTCATTCCAGCAGACAGGCCAAGGATGGGAGCAGCCTTGAGCTTCTTCCATTCCCATCCAGGCTACTACATCAGCATCTGCCCCCTAACCTGGTCGAGAGCCACAACTCGGAGCAGATATTCTGATCGCTTCTGCCTTTGGAATTCCAAAGCCCACGCTTCCAGTGTTCGAGAGCGGTCGTGAGAGTGACTTTGCTCTGCAGAAGATGACATTGGACATTCTACTCAACAACCACACCCATCTGAGTGAGCAGTATAAGTATCAATTATTACTAAGTCACTTGAAGCTACCTAGTGCTCTCCAACTCGCCAAGGCATATATGCACCACACAAGCCCATAGACAGCTGCCCTCAACGCACTACAAGATAATTACGGTCAACCGAGGCAGCTCATCCAATCACAGCTTGGTGCCATCCTGAACTCGCCCGCACTCAAGATAAGTGATGCCAACAGTTTTGACTCCTTCGCTCTCTCCATCCAATCTCTTGTGGGCATGCTGAGAACTCTTGAAGGCTACAATGGCATTAAACTCATGTGCGGGTCGCACGTCGACCGGCTATTGAGTAAATTGCCTCCCTATTACGGTGACAGCTTAGTGGAGTATTGTCTCAAAAGAGGATCTTACAATCATGTTCTGACCAAACCTACACGCTCCCTGATCTTGCTGCATGGCTCCACTTCAAATCACAAGCCAAACACATCTCCAGCCGTGCCGCAGCTTTCTACCAGGCTGAGCCAAGCAAGACAGCTAAAACTACAAAGAAGTCTAGCTCAACTACTCATAAGGAGCAGTCCACGTCTGTTCTAACTGTGAATGAAGAGACTCCTCGTCCCACGCCTGCAAAGCAGAAGTCAGCTTCCAAGCCACAGCCCTACTGTCCTCACTGTGACTAGATCATTACCTGAACTCCTGTAACAATTTCAAGAAGCTCACCCCCACTCAGATCGGCCAATGGATCAAGGATGGAAACCGCTGCTGGAAATGCGGTCACAGCCACCTCGCTGAGAACTACAACCTCAAACGTCCTTGTAAGGTCTGCCAAGAACGACACCTCACTGTCCTCCGCGATTCCATCCGCAAAACGTCCTGGTGGTGAACCCAGCTTCCACAAAGGTCTATCTTGACCAACCCAATCGTGCACATCGAGTGATGCTAAAAGCTCATTCATCACGGCAAGCAGGCATACGCAATCCTCGACGACGGTTCGGAACGGACGATCGTTTTGTCTCAAGTTGTCCGGTTCCTCAAGCTACCAGGATTGCCGGAAACCCTTCCCATTCAGACAATACACCACAACATAAAACATCTGGAGGGCCTTACTGTCGCCTTTGAAGTGCCCCCTCTCTCCAGTCCTAATGAGAAATACCTCATCTGCAACGCATTCTCTGCTGACAAACTATGCTTTGCTGAGCACAGCTACCCCATCGCTACTCTTCAACTGGTACATAGGCACTTCGGAGGCATCCCACTACAGGCTGTTGACCATGTGCATCCACTTATCCTCATTGGCTCCGATATGTGCCATCTCATCACTCATCACTCTAGTGCAGCCAACCATCCATGCTCCACCAGATGGTCCTGTTGCAGTCTGTACACGCCTTGGCAGAGTCCCATGACTCCATTACAGAGCTGTCACAGTCCAGCTCAGTGTCTGCATATTGCTACAGCTTCTGTAAATGCAGAGTTACTGCAACATGTGCAGCACCTCTGGCAACTGTACACTCTACCCTACTGTGAGAAAGCAGTTACGAGGTCTAAATTCGACCAACAAGCACTCAATCTTCTCCAAACCGCTACAATCCGGCTTGACACAAGAGGAATCTCACGCTATGCTACGCCTCTCCTCCATCGCTCTCCACCCATTCCACTTCATGCTCCAAAGGAAGCAGCACTACCAAGTCTTTGCAGCACTTGAACGTAGACTTGCCAAAGACCCATCCAAAGCTGCCATCTATTGTGCTGAGATCCAGAAACTGAAAGGTGAAGGCTATGTGGCAAAGACCACAGCTGAAGAAGCAAGCAGGTTGACAGAATCCTGGTACATCCCGCACCACCTTGTACACCATAACGGCAAGGTCTGTATTGTTTTCAACTCATTAAATACCAGGCATTTTTACTGGAGCAACCCCGCTCAATCCCAGCGTTTTCCTGGGTTTTGAGTGATATTGCAAGGCCCACAGAATATTGTATTCTAATTCTATATAAACATGGAGCACACCAAAAGAAAGATGAGACTCTCTTCTTTCAACAGAAAAAAAGTTTGTGTCTTTTTCCATTCTTGAGCAATCGGCATTTCAAAATAGCTACATTTCATGAAAACTCTCATTTCTGGGAAAAAAACAGAGAAAATTAGCTTTTTGTGAACGGATGCTTTTCGACCATAATTAGAACTTTGGCACTATTATTTATGGCTATTATGACACCTGAAACATCTAAATAATGTGTGCTTTCCATAAAATAACGGAAAAAAAGCACAAAAAAACGTGTTTTTTAGAAAATATGTTTATTTGCACATAACACAAAACGACTGAACTGTTGAAATGAACTGTTTTAAACTGTTGAACTATGTACAAAAATGAAAGACATCAGTGTGTGTGAATGTGTAAGTGCGCATGTGTGTGTGCATGTATAAGTGCGTGCACGTGCATGTCCCTTCCATTCTAGCATTTATACATACTTTTTTTGTGTGATATAAAATAAAACAGTTGCCTTGATGCAAGGGCACACAACATATTTCACACCACATTTGTGTCGCACTCCGCTTGTCTTTGCGCAAAAAGACCCGACACTTCCTCTGTTGTCTGGCTTTGCTGGTCCGTGACAAATATGCAATCTTGTGCTTGTCCAAAGGCTGGGCAAGCCGAATTGGTGGATCTGATTTGTAAGCGGCCCGAGTATTTTTTTCCCTCAACCACAGCACCCTCAACATTCACTTCCGCCATGATGCGTGGCTTTGATGTCCATATGTCTGCAACATTCATCATAAACTCTAGAAGGGAGTGTGCCTTGTTCGGGTGTCTGGCTTTAAAAATGACATAAGCATTGAACATGCTCAACTGATATAAATAAAGCAGCAAACTTTTTTGGCCAGTTCAGGGTCCTCCGCATAAAGGGGTAGTAAGCTGTATTTTGGTCCAATCTGTCCACCCCATTCATGCATGAGTTGTAAACTACAACACACTCTGGCTTCATCACGCTGACCTTTCTCCTTTCACCTTTCTTCCACATGTCAAGATAAAGATAAAGATGTCCTTTATTAGTCCCACAATGGGGAAATTTGAGGTGTTACAGCAGCCAAGATATAGATCACACAGAGTCGGCGGCGTAATGTAGCCGTTAATGTATAACATTAGCAGCAGACATTCATAAAAAGCATGCAAATATACACAGTATAAACGTATCTAACTGTAAGGAAACACTCCTAATGCCTGTCCATTATACAGAGGGGGAAACGCTGTAATGATAAAAACTACTGAATGATTGAAAATACTGCAATGATAAAAATATTGCAATGATAGAAGTACTGTAATGGTAAGAGTACTGAAATGATAAAATATACTGCAATGGTAAAAGTACTGTAATAGTAAAGGTACTGCAACGATAGAAAAATACTGCAATGATGAAAGTACTGTAATAGTAAAAGTACCGCAATGATGGGAAATACTGCAATGATAAAAGTACTGCAATGATAAAAGTACTGTAATAGTGAACGTCCTGCAATGGTAGAAATACTGCAGTGATAGAAGTACTGTTATAAGAATACTGTAATGGTAAACAAAATACATCATTGGTCAATATTTAAGTGCACCATTGGCTGAAAGTACAGTAGTAGTGTATATTGCATCCTAGGACTGCACAATTGCACTAATGCCCTCCCGTTTGTAGGCCTGACCCAATGTTCTTGTTAAAAAGTCTGACAGCAGTCGGCAGGAAGGAGCGGCGAAATCTCTCTTTGGTACAGCGAGGGTGTAACAGTCTATCACTGAAGGAGCTGTGGAGTGTTCTCAGAATGTCATTGAGTGGGTGGGCTGGGTTGTCCAGCATTGATGACAGTTTTGCCGTCATCATCCTGCCCCCCACTGAGTCCACAGAGTCCAGGGAGCAGCCCAGAACAGAGCTGGCCCTCCTCACTAGTTTGTCCAGTCTCTTTTTGTCCCGGCCCGAGATGCCTCCTGCCCAGGAGACCACTCCATAGAAGATGACTGATGAAACCACCGAGTCATGGAAGTTCCTGAGGAGTGTTCCCCGAACGCCAAAGGACCTCAGCCTCCTGAGTAGGAAGAGTCTGCTCTGACCCTTCCTATAGAGAGCGTCTGTGTTGTCGCTCCAGTCCAGTTTATTGTTCCGATGAACACCCAGGTACTTGTAAGTTGAGACCCTCTCAACGTCTGTTCCCTGGATATTCACTGGTGCAGGTGGAGAGTGCCGACGCTTGCGGAAATCCACCACCAGCTCTTTGGATTTCACAGCGTTGATTTGGAGGCGGTTCTGCTGACACCAGTCCACGAACCCCTGCGTAACCCCTCTTTACTCCCGATCGTCACCGTCAGTGATGAGGCCGACAATCGCAGAGTCATCAGAGAACTTCTGCAGGTGACAGGTTGTGGAATTGTATTTGTAGTCTGAGGTGTAGAGGGTGAACAGGAAGGGAGCCAGAACAGTTCCCTACGGCGCTCCCGTGCTGCAGAGGAGCACGTCAGACACACAGTCCTGTGTCCTCACGTACTGTGGTAACCTTCTGCATTTGATCATTGTGGCAGGTGGTTACCATCTTCACAATGCGCTTGTCCTGCCATGCAATCACCAACACATTGCCGTTATGGCAGGCAAGTCTTCCCCCTGGTCCCAAGGTGCTCTTTGTGGCTTCCTTTATAATTTGTGGCTCTCCTCACACATGAGTCTTTTCCTCAAGAAGCCTTGTGCACATGCCCACCGAATTATAAAAATTGTACATATAGAGGGTGTATCCATGTCCATTGAGGCGGTCAAGAAGCAATGACACAATGTTGGTAATCGTACAAGCCTCCCCTTTGTATGGCTGCAAATTGAAACAGTAGCCTGTTTCAGAGTCACACGGTATGTATGCTTTTATGCCATATTTGACTGTTTTTTGTGGGTTATAAATCCTAAAGGAAAGGCGCCCCTGCCACTTCATCATCCCCTCATCCATACCAATGTCTTTGTTTGGTTGGTACAGTGTCTTGAATTTGTCCAGCAGGTAATTAGGCACCTGATTGACCCTGAACAGTCTATCGGATGCGTCAAATGATGTCGCCGTATTGAAATGGAGGAACCTCAAAATGTTTTGATATCAGTTCCTTGCCATTGTCTGACCAAAAATAGGGTTTGTATGTAAATTATGTGCAGACCAGTACATCGCAAGGGTGTTTTTTTTCACAAATCCTGTGATGAAACTGAGCCCGAAAAATTATTTTTGTTCCGCAACAGTAGGTGGTCTCCAGGAGTTGCTGTAAAGGGGATGTTCTTTGGTTGCCATCCAGTTTGATGCCATCTTGAATGAGAACCACTGCTTCCTGATGCACAGCCTGTAAAAAACAGAAATATAAACAATTGGGAATATCTATTTTATTGCTGCATTTTCTTGCTGGAGTGTGAAGTGTCATACTTTTATTTACCTTTCTTTACACCAACAACGCAAGGCGGAACTTTTTTGCTGCGGGATACAAAATCTGTGAATTTTAGAAAATATATATGATTACCACACCATTCAGTATTGTTGCAACAGGCTTGCTTAGTTACTCTCGCGTATAACTGCACATTTACGCTACATATTTTGCCCGCAAGATGCATGATATGTACAATATTTGCATGAGGGGTAACCACATTTTTAATGGGAACTTTCGAGCACTTACCTCCTCGTTCAGTGGGGTCTGGTGAGGATTCTCTGCTGCCTTCACCATTGTCCGAAGGCACATACTCGTCAGACAAGTCGGGATCCAAATCAGCTTCAAATTCGTCTTCACTATGGAAGTCTCCGGCGAAGCAATCTGTAAGCTGCGTGGGCGAAGTCACGCATGTGAGACACGCGGAGCCCCGTGGCGGTCTTTGTTGCTCGACTCGAGTCCGTTTGTGGGCGATGGGCACCATGTGTGACACCAGCGCCGCGGTCTTCATCACTTGACTCCGTCGAGTCAATTTGTGGACGATGTGCACTACGTGAAGCACGCGATGGTACGGCACGAACGTCGTCCTCGACCTCTGACGCCGCCGGCGATACTAGCCGCAAGGCATGCGCAGCCTGTGGTTGTCCCATGTTAGTCACGACCTGGACAAGCCCACAATAGGCCTACAGTGGAACTATCTCAACGACACCATGGGCTATCAACACCGCTCACTGGAGCCTCTTCAGCCCACACTGAGAATCCTGTACAAAAATTCTAGCAAGCCAATACGATCCATTGGGCTTCATTATTCCGTTTACATCTAGAGCAAGGTTCTCATCCAAGATCTCTGGAAGCAGGATCTGAGCTGGGACAACCCCATAGAACATGAACAGCTTAAAAGTCGGTGGCTTACCTGGGTCGTCGAGTTTCCCAACCTCCTTCAAGTGCAGTTTCCCAGGGCCGACACGCCCCCAAATGCTGATACCTACACAACTACCAGGCAGCTTCACGTCTTCTGCGATGCATCGGAGAGGGCCTACGACTCGTCGCTTACCTACGAACAATTGACGACCATTGTAATGTCCAGATTGTCTTCGTCCTGGCCCGCTCCAGGGTTGCTCCCAAGAAATGCCTTTCTATGCCTCGTCTTGCGCTCAGTGCAGCATTAACCAAAGCGCAACTCGTCAAGCTGCTTGAGACCGAACTCACCATCCCCATTGACCGAGTGGTGTGCTGGTCCGATTCTACCACTGTACTCCACTGGCTGCAATCTGTGTCCTGCCGCTATAAAGTGTTTGTTGGAACGTGGGTAGCGGAAATCCAAATGCTGAGCGACCTGGCAAACTGGAGGTATGTTGATTCACCCCGCAACCTTGCAGATCACATCACTAGAGGCCTCACATTAAAGGAATTAGGACCTAACTTTCTGTCAGAACTTCCAGATCGTTGGCCAACTACACCCAATACCGCTGCCGCATTGGATAAAAGCGAGCTCAAGAGGAGTAGCTTCATCGGAGCAGTCACCGAGCTACCTCGTCTCCAGCTACCCGACACTAGCCAGTTCTCAACCTGGACAGAACTGGTCAAAGCTACCGTGCACTCCCGTCATTGGGCGGCTAACACAGACACTCAAATCAAATCTTCAGACTTCCATCAGCGCAGAGAGGGCCTTGTTAGTCCAAGCCCAAGCTGATTCCTTCCCAGCTGAAGTTAAGGCCCTCAAGGTGCTTCATCCACCCCCTTCAGTAAGCAGACTCAGTTCCCTTGCGCCGGAGTACAAGCAAGAAACTGGCCTCGTCCGTGTTGGGGGGTGTCTTCGACGAGCCACGGATCTTGAAGCTGAAACCATCCATCCAATCGTTATGGAACCAGGACATCCTCTAACAAAGTTACTCATTCCAAACTGTGACAAAAGGCTCCACCATCCCGGCGCAGAACGCATTCTGGCAGAACTACGACGCCAATTCTGGATCCTAAAAGGGCACGAAGTGATCCGCAAGCACCAGTACGGCTGCCCCGCAGAGGAAGGCTGTTTGAGATTCTTTGCGATAACGACACGAACTTCACTGGTGGTAGCCGCGAACTCCGGGAGGCTTTCCAGGCGAAACTCGATGAGCAGAAGATACAGTTCCAATTTAATCCTCCAGCATCCCCGCACTTCGGAGGAACAAGGGAGAGAGAGAGAGGTGAGGTTGATTAAAGCTTCCCTGAGAGTCGTCCTGAAAGAACAACTGATTCCGGGGCCAGTTCTGCGCACATTACTCATTGAGGTAGAAGGTATCCTGAATGCCAAGCCACTTGGATATGTTTTAATGGATATCACTGATGCTGACCCCATAATGCCAAATATGCTGCTCATGGGGCGCAGAGATTCATCACTTCCACAAGCCATCTTTGACAGTGAGGACCTTCTTGGGTGACGTCGGTGGAGACACAGCCAGGTGCTTGCTGCCACTTATTGGTCATCCTTTGTCCGTCACTATCTACCAGGTCTGCAAGGTCGTCAGAAATGGCAATCCGACTCCAAGGGGTGCAGTGTTGGTCAGGTGTTCCTCGTCATAGATCCTCGTCTCATAATAAGGTAACACTTCCGCTCCTCTTGTGGCACCTGTTGGTCATAATAAGGTAACACTTCCGCTCCTCTTGTGGCACCTGTTGGTGTACGTTAACTGATAAAAAGTAAGTATTCCGGTCGTGCCAAGTATTATCAACATATGCGTTCCAAATATGTGTTAAATGTTTCTCGTTTCGACAACTTTGGCCACGAGTATTACCTCGTTTGCGTGGCCATGGGTGGCAATGAGCTCCGGAATTTGTCAGTGCCAAAAATAGAACAGTGACGTTACAGCCCCCGGCGGGCGCTATTATTGCTGTGTTGTACTCGTCATTGTAGCGCTATTGTAGCCCTTGCTGTATCATTGTAATGTAAATGTAATGTAAACTTTTGGTCTAGATTCATCCTAATTCGGACATATTGTTTTCTTCTGTTTCAGACCACACACACTCATATATATATGTGCACCCACATGCGTACACACGGACATGCGCTCACACTTTCATACACGTATCCATCCCCTTCCAATTACATGTGACTCTATCGGTTGACATTAAAGCACTCAAGATATTCCAGTGTCGTGATTCTCTGACTGGAATCAACAGTCCATACTGCCCGCTTCAGCCAGTGTAATTTCTAATCTAATGTGGACAACACTGCATTACATACACGTTGAAGAGCCATCGCAAGCAGCACATTATGCAGTTACTACGCTGGACATTAGCGTCATACATCCGTTTACTCATGCACCTCCTCATTTATTTTTAATATTTTTGTTCTAATTTATGGACAACTTTGCTACAGTAATAAACCTGCTTTTTAATTGTTTAATATTTTATATTTTAGTTTAAAGATGTTTATAACTGTTCCTGCTTTTTTATTTTCTTCTATTTTTCTAAAGCAGTCAAGGGACTAGTGCACCTGCTCTTTTATTTATTGTTTAAAATATGTTTGATATTTTACTGCTGTTTACATTTAAGTGGGAAATACGTTAAATATCTGAATTATTATATGAATCCAATGGGGTCATGGTGAGTAAACCAAATTATTCCTAAACAGAGCTATTTGAGTCATCTGGTGAAAATATTTCTAGTTTTAATATCTCAATATATATCGCTACCTCCCCAAAAATCAGTTTTTTTTCCAATATCGTGCAGCCCTAGGAAGGACAGGTTACAAATGTATGTGAATGGTTGCACTATTTGTTCTAAAATGTTTTTATTAAATTCATATAAATGTTAAATCAGTCAGTAGATTTTTTGTTTTTCATTGTTTTTACAATATTTAAAATTTCTATATCATTTACAGCTCTAAGAAACATAGTATGGAAATTATTCTTGACATAATTATTTAGTTCATATGTATTTATTGGATCTTTCTTTTGCTAATTTACTTGAATAAAATCATTATTGAATTCATTAATAATATATGTTATTTTATCAATAATATTTTATCTACTATAAAGTATTTAGGATAGTTTATTTTTTTAGAGTTACTATTTATTATACAATTTAATATCCTCCATGTTTCCTGTGTGTTACTCCTATTCTGTTCTAATAGTACGTGGTAATATTCCCTCTTATTTGTTCTTATAATATTTACAAGTTTAGTTTTATATTTCTTGTAATTTAATTCAGAATCACTATTTCTTGATTTTAAAAAATATTTATATAGCAGGTTTTTCTTTTTGCATGCCTTTTCATTCCCCGGTGTCATACATGGTTTTCCATTTGGGCTTTGACTCTTCCTAGACACGGTACTTAATGAACAATGTTTGTCATACAGTGAGATTATAGTTGACAGAAATGATTGATATGCCAGATTTGGGTCTTCATGAGAATAAACCTCAGATAATTGCAAAGACAGGCAAGTTATCACTTATATTATTTATGAGAAGTCCACTTACTATTTTATGATCAATTTGACTTGTAAATATCTTATCTATGAAGGTGGCTGTAGCTATCATTATTCTACTAGGTTTCGTAATTACAGGAAAAAGACAATTGCTATGCATTATATTAATAAAGTCAGTAGTTTTTTAGTCGCTGTGTGGGTTTAATAAATCAACATTAAAATCCCCGCAAAATCTTTGTATCTTTTTGTTACCTAGTCAAGTCAATTTTATTTGTATAGCCCTTAATCACAGACAGTCTCAAAGGGCTTTACATAGCCACAATCGACATCCCCGATCTTAACCCCCAGGAGGGCAAGGAAAAACTAAAAAAAACTCATTAGGGGAAAAGTGAGAAACCTTGAGAAGGGACCACAGATGGGGGAATCCCCCTTCCAGGATGACCAGGCTGCAATGGATGCCAACTGGGCAACATTTGACACATGCAATGATGCTATGCAATAATAGATAAGATAATGTAAGAGTCAATTGAATGAAGTGCTGCAGGAAGATGACTTCAGTGGAGTGGGTCCTTATCCATGGCAGCATATCCGAAGATGAGCCTTCGATCTTGTACCAGTCAGTTGGTGGAAATTCAGTACAGCCACTTCCAAGTGAATCGCCATCACCTAATTCGGGGAATTGGGAACAGAAAAGAAAGAACAGAAATAGCAAACAGCCTAACAAGTAGTTCAATGAAGTGCTGAAATATAAGGAAATCAGAAAAGGCGCTGCATGAAGACGACTTCGGCAGAGCAGGTCCCTTCCCGGTTCGTCAGTGCCGTAATCTTCAAAGCACGTCCCCATCACCTAATTCCCAAGCAGGGGAAGGAGGGGGCAGAAAAGAGAAGAACCGGCAGTAAACAGGCCAACAAATAATTAAATTAGATGCTAAAGTATATAAATAAATTGATCAAATGTCGCGCTGCAGGAAGACGACATCACTGGAACAGGTGCATGCCCAGTTGGTCAATGCCTTAAACTTCCTAGTGGGTCACCGTCACCTAATCCCCCAGCCGGGGGAAAAGGGGGCAGAAAAGAAAACAAAAGAGAAAAAAAAAGCGGCAGTAAACAGGCCAACAAATATTTCAGCTAAATGCACAAGAGTATAAATGCGTCTTTAATAGTGTTTTGAACATTTCTACTGAGGTGGCGCCTCTAATATCTGAGGGTAGTGCATTCCAAAGCATTGGTGCCCGAATAGAGAACGCTCTAGAACCTGCGGACTTCTTTTTGGCTCGTGGGATCACTAAAAGACCAGCATTTTGTGAGCGAAGGTTTCGGGACGGAACATAGGGTACCACGAGGTCAACGAGATAGGAAGGTGCTAAGCTGTGCAATATTTTAAAAGTAAGTAGCAGAACTTTAAAATCACATCTCAAGTGGACCGGAAGCCAATGCAAATTGGCTAATATCGGGGTAATATGATCAAACTTTCTCGTCTTAGTTAAGAGTCTAGCTGCTGCATTTTGAACTAACTGCAGACTTTTAATACTAGACATGGGGAGACCCGAGAGCAAAGCGTTGCAATAGTCGAGGCGAGACGTAACAAACGCATGGATTAAGATTTCCGCGTCACACGTAGATAGAATTCGGCGAATTTTAGCAATATTACGCAGATGAAAAAACGCAGTTCGAGTAATATTTTTAATGTGCATTTGAAATGACATAGTTGCGTCAAATATAACACAGAGATTTTTTGTTGAATCCTTTTGGGTAATATTACATTTATCAATATTCAGAGTGGTGTCTTTGAAAAGGTACCGATGACGCGCTGGTCCAATGATGAGCATCTCGGTTTTATCTGAGTTAAGACGCAAAAAATTGAAAGACATCCATTGTTTAATTTCGGCAAGGCACGCCTCTAATTTATAGCAGTCGCGCGGATTCGTTATATCCAACGGCATGTATAATTGCGTATCATCAGCATAACAGTGAAAACTAATGTGATATTTCCGTATAATATCACCAAGCGGTAGCATATAGATGCTAAATAATAGAGGTCCAAGTACCGATCCCTGCGGAACTCCACATGTGATCTTACAAAGATCCGAAGTCGTATTGCCATGAATTACACGGTGCGTCCTCTCCGACAGATACGAATTAAACCAAGAAAGCGCTGAACCTGAAATGCCAACACACGTTTCAAGACTTGACTTGACTTGACTTTTTGTTACCTGTATGACTGAGCATGTCCGCTTCTTTCTCAATGAAAGTGTCATGAGGGGATCCCGGTGTTCTATAGATACAGCTTATCATAATATTTGGTGCTTTTTTGAGATGTATTTCAACTGTTAGACATTCCATAATACTGTCCATTGAGTATGTCAGTCCTTCAATCCTTGTGCATCTCAGAGTGCTATCTACATAGATAGCGAGCACACCTCCTTTCTTGTTCATCCGGTTCATAGTAAATAGTTCATAACCATCCATTTCTACATTAATTATTTTTTTTATTGTTAAGCCAAGTTTCTGATACAGCTATTATCTGGAATTTCTTTATTTTAATTATATATTCTTAAAATTTTTATGGAGACATCTCCTATTTAAGTGTATGATTGATAGTGCACCTTCTGTTTTTATATTGACATTAAATTGCTCATTGGTGTAGTATTTGCAACCAGAGTCTTGGTTATTTCGAGAAAAGTGATCAAGGTTATTTTCGGGATCAAATGTCCTGTGTTCAACATATGGAAATGTGGTTATGTTTATTTCTTGGTTGTGCATGGTTGTCATTTTTTTAATGTTTATATTCATTTATTTCATATTTACTGGTTTTGCTGTTTAAATATAATCATTGACCAGTCTCAAATGCTACTTGTTGGTACCATCCATGTTGCTGTTGCAGTTTTTTTTTTTTTTTGGTGTGCTTGTCCGAAGGTGAATTATGAGTTTGTCATATCGTAAAAATGCAATATCTCCTCTGTCACGTGCTGGTTTCAATTGTGGAAACTGTTCTTTCCCTTTTGCCGAACGGCTTCCGTATAGTCCATATTAATATAGATAGTTGTTCCCTTCAGATGCTTTGTTTTCTGTAGAATCCTTGTTTTATCTTTTTTATTTTGCAAGTTTGACAACAATTGACCTTGGTCTAATCCTTCCCATTTCTGGTTTTCTTGTGCGATGAGTTCACTCCACCTCTATTTTTTCTTCTAACTGTAATTTTTCTTTAAAGATTTTCAGTACTTTCTCTTCAGTATCGACCCATGTTTCACCTGGTCCTTCCTCCACGCCATCCAAAATCAAGTTATTTCTCTTTGTCTGGTCCTCCAGATCATCAATTTTATCAGTTACAACGAGTCGACTGTCAGATAGCTTGTAGATTTCTGTTTTCATAGTTTTACAATGTTCTGTTTGCTTAGGTAGTGTTGTTTTAATGTCATCAACATCCTTCTGTGTGAATTGTCTACTGACCTATAGTTCCTGCAAGTCGTTAGTGATATTATCCAGGCGTGTCTTATTTGAGTCCATTATCATTTTGACAAATCCTTTGAAATTTTCCTGTTGTTGGTTGATGAGCACTGTGAACAGGTCTCTTTGAAGTTTTCCTGTTGTTGGTTGAGTAGCGCCGTGAACAGGTCTCTTTGTTGTTGTAGAAGTTTTACCTGTACAGGAGTCACGTATTCGTCCTCGAGCTTTAATTCTGGTTTTTGTTTAGGTGGCATGTTTTGGATGGCTGTGATGGGAGGGTAACTGAAAAGCAAGGGGGAAGAAAATGAAGGAAAGACAACCGAGACCTCCACTGCTAGCTCAAGTTTGCACTAGGATCGCTGCTTTGCGGGCTCGCTGTCGCTAGTACGCTGGCTGGTAGGGAGCACCAAGCTTGCACAGGCTGGTGCTGGATGGCTCACCGGCGCTTCCTCGTTGACGCTGGCTCGCCGTCGCTATAACGCTGGCAGGGAGCACCAAGTGCACACACGCTCGTGCTGGATGGCTCGTTGGCGCAGCTCGTTGACGCCGGGTCGCCGTCGCTAGTACGCTGGTAGGGAGCTCCAAGCTCACACACGCTCCCGCTGGACGGCTCGCTAGCTCGTTGACGCTGGGTCGCCGTCGCCAGTATGCTGGTAGGCAGCACCAAGCTCACACATGCTCGCGCTGGATGGATGGCTCGCTTCCGGGTTCGCTGGCACTGGCTCGTTGGCACGGCTCGTTGAAGCAGGCACTTTGTCACCAGTCCGCTGGCTGTTAGGGAGCACCTAGCTCACACACGCTCGCGCTGGATGGCTTGCTGGCGCTGGCTCGTTGACGCTGGCTTGTTAACGCTGGCTCGTTGACTCTGGCTCGTTGGCGCGGCTTGTTGACACTGGGTCGCTGTCGCTAGTATATTGGTAGGGAGCACTAAGCTCACACATGCTCGCGCTGGATGGCTCGCTTCAGGGTTCGCTGGCGCTGGCTCGTTGGCGCGGCTCGTTGATGCCGGAACACCTTGATTAAGCAAAGTATAGAAAAGACGTCTCTCAGAACCTTGGCTGTGAAGAGAAACGGCACGTCTTCTTGCATCTGGCCATGCGTCTCCTCCCTTTGCGCGAATCACAAGCATGTATTTTTCAACTATTTTCCGCCATGTAGTAAATGGTATCTGCGGCTCACCAATGTCTTGAAGAAAAGAGATGGGCTCGGTTCTGAAATAGCCATCCTTTTCCTCGTCACCAAATGTTACATTGGTGAATAATCAGGAGACCCCGAACCGTTTAGTCCTTTTAATAGTATTGTAACTCAGGTATTTGTATTTACCTTTGTCTTCATATCTATGTAGCAGACTGTCCTTCCTTCTTTCTCTCTGCTGGCCCACACCAATTGCCATACCTCAACTCTCTCGTGGTCTTTCTTAGTCCCTTAAACACTGGTGATATCTACTGGTAGAATGTGGTACTACCAGTAATGCTCAACACAACAGCTGTCATATAAAAACCAAATTTTAAAATCCCAACTGAAACAATTAAAATATGAAGACTACTGCATTGGATATAGAAGCGTTATATTAAATAATTCAATATAAGAGCATATTCTAACAAAAAATAACAATATTAAAAAAGAGTTAAATAGTAAGAGTATAAAATTTATCCAGTTAAACTCAGATAATGCAAAAAAATGCTATATGTCTAAATTGAAATAAAATCTATATAAAAAAAAAAAAAGATAACTACTCGCCATAAACCAAAGGAATCATAATCAGTTTAAAAAGGTGGAATGTTAGCCTCCTTTTAAAAATATCAATGCTCTGTGCGTTCCTGACGTTCTCTGGCAGGCTATTACGAGGGCCAAAGACTTGGAACGATGCCTCACAGTGGGTCCTTGAGTTGACTTTGTGTATTAATAACAGGCCGGTACCGGGTTAAAATGATTAAAAAAGATTTGATGGATAAGAAGGGTTTTATGGATTAATCAAGGAATCCTAAAGTCCTGTTAATTTTCATACAGGTGATACTCCAGAAAAGTGAAGTGGAATCTATGGTGCACAGTCCTGGTGATTACATCCTTCTAAGTGCTGATAAGTATGAAATTAAGGTAATGATGATGTCCCCACTCTATTCACAACTGTTGAGATAAAAAAATTAAATGGGGGTTGTGAGCCCAAGATGCAAGTAATCATTTCAGAAGTTTTCATGATATCATGTAAAAGGTACCTGCAGAATTTAACTTGCAAAATGAACCTATAATGGTATAATACAAAAGAAAAAAAAATAACTTGGAGAGAGTGCCCAGAGGACAATAGTCCTGATGCAAAGCCTCCAGCGCTTGCTGGCAAGTACTGGTTGGAAAACAGCAGATAAGAACTTGTCTCCTATGTGATGTTATATTTGTCAAACTACTGTTTTGGTTCTGTCTGTTTTTAATTTTTGCACTGTTCTGTCTGCCCTCTCTCAAACCTGGTTATGTCTGGCAAAATTTCCAATAGATACCACATTACAGGCGGTCTTCGGGTTTTCCAGCACTGCACTTAACCCGTCTCGACTTAACGACGCCCTCGTCTTGTCCTCCATTTTGTCTCCAGTAGTGTTGTGTCATTCGCGAACGATTCGTTCAAAAAGAACGAATCTTTTCAGTGAATGTGAGTGAACGAATCACTTCAGGAATCACTTCTGCTTGACCATGCCAATTAACAAGAAAGGGGATAAGCAACATTTGTTTTGTATATATATTTTATATTTGCTTATATTTTACTTTTGGTGAATGGCAGATTTCTTTTTTTTTTTTCATTTTATAATTTTCTTTTGATTGAAGAACATTTCAATTCCACAATCAGACTAAAACGGAAAAGAGAAAAACAGGCTTAAGTGTTGTCAAAGGAGGAAAAGAAAAAAATAACAAGAACAAACAAAAATGGATCAATAATAATAATGAAATAAAATAAAGATGATTGTAGGGAGCACTACAGACCTTTGTTGCGTCAGCTGAAATCAGACCTAATCGGTTTGACATTATCTGTCCACTTGTACCATATCAAATAAAATGTATCTAGTTTGAGCCTGGGGGAGTATGTTAATTTTTCAATGGTGTAAATGTCATACACAATATTTATACAGTCTTCAACAGTCGGTGATTCTGTCCTTAACTATTTTCTCGTAATGGATTTTTTAGTGGCTGCTGAGTGTATATTGAAAAGTTTTTTGTCAGTCCATCTTTCTAGTTGCAGGTCCCCCAACAACATACAATCACGTTCGAAAGGGATTTTCATTCCAAGTACTTTTTCGAGGTGTGTGTGGATCTCACGCCAGTAAGGTTGGATAACCTGGCAGGTCCAGAAAATATGGGAGTGGTTTGCTCCATTAGTCCCACAGTCTCTCCAACAAGAATCTCCCTTGCCTTGATACCTTTTTTGGATGGGAGTAATAAAATATTGCACAACAGTCTTCCAGCAAAATTCCCGCCATGTGTTTGATCCAGTTGAGGTCCATTGCTGGTTTCATATCCTCTCCCAACTCCTCTTCTCAATCAACGCCCCTCCTTCTTTTTCCCATTTTTCCTTTATGTTATCTATGTTGTCCTGTCTAGATAACCTTATGCCCTTATACAATTTGGAAATAATTTTATTGCATGGTGTAGATTTAAGTAGTTGTATGACCTCCTGTAACATTCCAGGTCCTTGCTTTTTTATGTGTTCTTTCAGGTTTTGGAATAGTGTCTGACCTGCAGGTATCTATAGAAGTCATCTTTTTCTAACCCATATTCAATTTTCAAAGATTCAAAACTCTGAAATTCCCCTTTATGGATGAATGAGAGGTATGTGGTCAAGCCTTTAGAGTGCCATACCTTAAATCCACCATCATTTTGTTTGGCGTAAACTCCACATCGTAGGCACACCACCTTAGTATCCTTAACATGTCACCCAATTTACATATTTTTCCAACTTCCTGCCATATTTTCAAAAGAAAGGTTGTTAAACTCATCAGCAATTACCACTTGTTTCAGTAATGTGTTGTCTGCCATGAGGGCTGCTCTCGGGATCTTCCCTATCATCGACCCTTCTATTATGTTTCACCCTGTCATGATCCGCGTCAGGCATGACAGGGGTTTTTGTATTGTTTTCGTGTCATGCGGTTTTGTTATTGTTTTCGTCACCTCCCTGCCATGTGCACTTTGTTTTTGTTTTGGTCAGCTGTGATAGCGCCTCCCCTCAGCACTCGTCCTCACCAGCCACGCACCTGTTCCCCGTTACCCTCATCACACACCTGTTTCCCATCTGCTCCCCTGATCACTCGGACTATTTAAGCTTCCCATACCGACAACGCAGTGTCGGGTCATTTCCGCAACTACGGACTGCCACGACCACGCTTTGTTCTCGTTCGTGTTCATGCTCATGCTCTTGTTCCCCTCCTCGTTCCCGTTTATCTCGCCCTGTGTTGTTCCTCGTCCTCCTTTTCTATTAGTCCCGTTTTGGTTGCCCTTGTTCCCTAGCCCCATGCCACGTTGTTTGTCCTTGTTTGTTGCAGTTAATAAATTCCCTTCACGTTACTCACCTCTCTGCCTCCTCGCCTTTTGGGTCCACCTCCTCCTCGCCGTAAGGCGAACCCTGACAGAATGACCCGACCAAAGAAGAAGGACCCAGCGAGGAGCTCGCGGCGGCGTCACGGACACCGCCGCACAGACAACCGCCCTCATCAGCCTGCCGACCAGCCCCTTACCTCACCTTCATTTTACGGTAACACCCTCGACTTCTTACCCGTCATTCCTCCCCACCTTATCATAGATCCCGATTATGACGACAATTTTGACCGCAAGGCCGATGCACCTCCTCACGCATTTTTTGATTATGAGTTAACAGAATATTTTGAGCACCATGCCCCCTCACCCACTGACTTCCTGCTAATTGCCGACCCCATCGATGATTCCGAGCACTATGCCCCGCACATTTTGGTTGACTCGGATCACGAGGACGATGCCGAGTACATCTACGCCCTGTTAGACGCCCAGCGCAACCCGGGCTCAGTTAGGACCAGTTCCCTTCCTTCCTCCGAGCAATTCCTGACACCCTTTTCGTTCGAGTTCTTCGAGACCACCTCTCACTCTACCTCGCGCGCCTCACGCCCCAAGTCACGTAAGCCACATTCACGCTGCGCACCTCGTCCACCGTCGGTCCCCACGCCTTGTCACGTCCCCCTTGCGTCTCACGGCTCACGATCACCAGCACCAGTAGTCACGGTCCCTCGTGTTCCCCGTTCCCCTGATTCCCTATGGCGGCAGGCTGATAGGGATCAGGGCCCCAGGTTCGGCTGTGCCCGGATCGACTGCTGCGCCCGGCCCGCTGTCGCCCCCACGCCAGCAGCAGTGACCAACGCAGCCCCCACCGCGCAGACCATGCTGCCTCCACGTCAGCCGCAGCCTCCAGAGTCCCGTTCCGGCTCCCCGAAAGCGGCCGAGCCCCGTTCCGACTCCCCGAAAGCGGCCGAGCCCCGTTCCGGCTCGCCGAAAGCGGCCGAGCCCCGTTCCGACTCCCCGAAAGCGGCCGAGCCCCGTTCCGGCTCGCCGAAAGCGGCCGAGCCCCGTTCCGGCTCGCCGAATGCGGCCGAGCCCCGTTCCGGCTCCCCGGAAGCGGCCGAGCCCCGTTCCGGCTCCCCGCCAGCTGCTGAGCCCAGTCCCGGCTCCACGCCAGCTGCTGAGCCCCGTACGGGCTCCCCGCCAGTTGCTGAGCCCTGTCCCGGCTCCACGCCAGCTGCTGAGCCCTGTCCCGGCTCCCGGCCAGCTGCTGAGTCCTGTACGGGCTCCCCGCCAGTTGCAGAGCCCTGTCCCGGCTCCCCGCCAGCTGCTGACCCCTGTCCCGGTTCCCCGCCAGCTGATGAGCCGTGTCCCGACTCCCCGCCAGCCGCTGAGCCCCGTACCGGCTCCCCGTCGGCGGCCGAGCCCCGTCCCGGGGCCCCAATGGCGATCCCAGCTCCCGATCCAGCGGAGCACGCTGTGCGTCCGCCCCAAGTTCTCGAGCCAGCGGAGCAAGGGGTGCGCCCGAACCAAGTTCACGTTCAGGCGGAGCACATCCTGCTTCCGACCCAAGTTCACGTTCACGCGGAGCCCGTCCGGCGTCCGTCCCTAGTTCACGTTCAGGCGGAGCACGCTGTGCGTCCGTCCCAAGCTCACGTTCAGGCGGAGCACGCTGTGCGTCCGTCCCAAGCTCACGTTCAGGCGGAGCACGTTGTGCGTCCGTCCCAAGTCCACGTTCAGGAGGAGCACACCCTGCTTCCGACCCAAGTTCACGTTCAGGCGGAGCACGCTGTGCGCCCGTCCCAGGCTCACGTTCAGGCGGAGCACGTTGTGCGTCCGTCCCAAGTCCATGTTCCGGTGGGGCACGCCTTGCCTCCGCCCCAAGCTCACGTTTCGGCCGAACACGGCCCGCAGCCGTCACCCCCGGTCCCTGCATCCGTGGTGGACGACGAGCAGCCGCCTGCCGTATCTGCCTCAGCGGCGCCTGACGAAGGGCCGCCGCTCCCGGTTCCGGTGCCCGCGATGGACGACGGTCCGCCGCCGCGTCACGCCTCAGCCTCGGCGACGCACGACGACCCACCATCGCGCCCCGCTCTGGCCTCGGCAGCCTCCGACGACCCGTCGCCACTGCTCGCCTTGGTCCCGGCAGCGCTCGACGACCCACGGTCGCTCCTGGTTCCTGTCTCGGCAGAGTTCGACGACCCGCCGCCGCTCCCGGTTCCGGTGCCCGCGATGGACGACGGTCCGCCGCCGCGTCACGCCTCAGCCTCGGCGACGCACGACGACCCACCATCGCGCCCCGCTCTGGCCTCGGCAGCATCCGACGACCCGTCGCCACTGCTCGCCTTGGTTCCGGCAGCGCTCGACGACCCACGGCCGCTCCTGGTTCCTGCCTCGGCGGTGGACGACGACCCACCGCCGCTCCATGTTCTTGTCTCGGCAGGGTTTGACGACCAGCCGCCGCTCCACGTTCCTGTGTCGGCGGGGTTCGACGACGGGCCGCCGTCCCACGTTCCGGCCTCGGCGGTGTTCGACGACCAGCCGCCGCCCCACGTTCCTGACTCGGCGGGGCTCGACGACCAGCCGCCGCTCCACGTGCCGGTCTCGGCGACGCTCGACGACCAGCCGCCGCTCCACGTTCCTGTCTCGGCGACGCTCGACGACCTGCCACCGATCCACGTTCCTGTCTCGTCGACGCTCGACGACCAGCCGCCGATCCACGTTCCGGTCTCGTCGACGCTCGACGACCAGCCGCCGCTCCACGTTCCGGTCTCGTCGACGCTCGACGACCAGCCGCCGATCCACGTTCCGGTCTCGTCGACGCTCGACGACCAGCCGCCGATCCACGTTCCGGTCTCGTCGACGCTCGACGACCAGCCGCCGATCCACGTTCCAGTCTCGTCGACGCTCGACGACCAGCCGCCGCTCCACGTTCCTGTCTCGTCGACGCTCGACGACCAGCCGCCGCTCCACGTTCCTGTCTCGGCGACGCTCGACGACCTGCCGCCGGTCCACGTTCCGGTCTCATCGACGCTCGACGACCAGCCGCCGCTCCACGTTCCTGACTCGGCGGGGCTGGACGACCAGCCGTCGCTCCAAGTTCCTGTCTCGGCGGCGCCCGGTCCGCCGCCGCTTCTCGTCTCAGCCTCCGCGGCGCACTCGATGTGGCGATCTGGGCCTCCCGGACGCCCGCCTGAATGGCCACAGTCGGACTCCCCGGTTTGGCCTTCCGGACGCCCGCCTGAATGGCCAAGAAAGGACTCGCTGGTCTGGCCTCCCGGACATCCGCCAGACCGGTTTCGATCACGGGTCGTTGACCCACCGCCCGACCCCTTCCGCCCACCCTCGTTTTTGGACATGGTTTTTCTTTTTGTTCTTTTTGTGGGACGTCTGGAATCCGTCCCTTAAGGGGGGGGTACTGTCATGATCCGCGTCAGGCATGACAGGGGTTTTTGTATTGTTTTCGTGTCATGCGGTTTTGTTATTGTTTTCGTCACCTCCCTGCCATGTGCACTTTGTTTTTGTTTTGGTCAGCTGTGATAGCGCCTCCCCTCAGCACTCGTCCTCACCAGCCACGCACCTGTTCCCCGTTACCCTCATCACACACCTGTTTCCCATCTGCTCCCCTGATCACTCGGACTATTTAAGCTTCCCATACCGACAACGCAGTGTCGGGTCATTTCCGCAACTACGGACTGCCACGACCACGCTTTGTTCTCGTTCGTGTTCATGCTCATGCTCTTGTTCCCCTCCTCGTTCCCGTTTATCTCGCCCTGTGTTGTTCCTCGTCCTCCTTTTCTATTAGTCCCGTTTTGGTTGCCCTTGTTCCCTAGCCCCATGCCACGTTGTTTGTCCTTGTTTGTTGCAGTTAATAAATTCCCTTCACGTTACTCACCTCTCTGCCTCCTCGCCTTTTGGGTCCACCTCCTCCTCGCCGTAAGGCGAACCCTGACACACCCTACATCATAATTTGGTAGCCACATACAAATTAAAGGTCTAAGTTGGGCTGCATCGTAGTAATCTTGCATACATGGAAGCCCCATTCTGCCGTCTTGTTTACTCAGTTGCAGTATTTTATATTTAATTCTTGGCTTTATGACCTTGCCACAAAAACCTCGAGATTAATCTGTCCCAATGATTAAATTGTTTAGGTGTAATTCTAACTGGTAGACATTGAAAAAGGTAGAGCAAACGTAGAAGTATATTCATCCTGATTGATTCCACCCGAGAGTTTAAGCTGAAAAAAGGAATAACATTCCATCTCTGCAAATCTAACTTCAGCTTTGAATTGAACTGAACAAAGTTGAGATGGAACAATTTAGTCAGGTCTTTAGGGAATGTCACGCCTAGGTATTTGATCGACTGCGCCTCCCAATTCCAATCATACTTCCTCTTTATTTTAGGCGGTGAGTCATAATTAAACGTGAGCACCTGGATATTATGAATATTAATTTTGTATCCAGCCAGTGTGCCATATTCCTCTAACATGTTCATCAGTTTCAGTAGGGTTTGTGTTGGGTACGTTATATACAGCAATAGGTCGTCTGCGAATAGGGACAGTTTTTGTTCCC
Organism: Idiotropiscis lumnitzeri; assembly: GCF_059441095.1. NCBI lineage: Eukaryota > Metazoa > Chordata > Actinopteri > Syngnathiformes > Syngnathidae > Idiotropiscis > Idiotropiscis lumnitzeri. The sequence goes on along the minus strand of NC_142408.1, from coordinate 15,550,679 downwards.
CTAATGCCATTTTTACCCCCTTGATATCCTGTCTCTGCCTAATCCACTGGCTCAGGGGTTCTATAAACAACGCGAAAAGAGTGGAGAGGCGCACCATCCCTGTCTTGTTCCCCTCTGTAGTTCAAAAGGGGGGGTCAAGTCCCCATTAACCTTGAGTCTGTCAGAGGGAGATTTGTACAGGGCAGAAAAAATGTCTATCAAACTTGTGTGGAAACCGAATTTCGCAAGTACCTTGTACACAAATGACCACCTCACTGAGTCGAATGCCTTCTCTGCATCTAAACTTAAAATTAAGGTCTCTAGATTTTGTTCAGTAATTTGGCTTATTATGTGTAGTGTTTTCCTAATATTATCTTGAGTTTGTCTGAGCCTTATAAAACCTATCTGGTCCATGTGTATCAGATCTGGTAATATAATTTCTATCCTTTTAGACATTATGGAGGTAAACAATTTGTTATCAATGTTCAGAAGACTAATTGGGCGGTAGTTCCCACATTCAAGTCTATTCTTCCCTTCCTTGGGTATAAGTGAAATTATTGTATCCCTTCATGATGGCGGAATAATTTTCTTTTCCAACACCCAATTAAATGTCTTTAGCAGTGTCGGAATAAGTTGGTCTTGCATCGTTTGATACCATTCAGTATTAAAACCATCTGGCCCGGAGGATTTACCTCTCTTTAGCCTCTCAATCGCTGATTGCAGTTCTGTCACAGTAATTCTGTACACGGGTTTTTCATTTTGTTCGTCTGTAACATGGGCTAAGTGTAGCCGAGACAGGAAAGAATTAATCTGGGCATTGTTGTCAATCTGAGGTTGAAAATATTGTGTTTTGAAGTAGTCGTGAAAGCATTGATGAATTTTATTCATACTGGTTTCTATTACTTTTGTCCTTGAGTTTCTTATTTTATATATGGTTCTTTCTGCTTGTTGCTTTATCAGCTTGTATGATAAAAGTTTCAATGATTTCCCTCCTTCTTCGGAATATTGTTTCACAAAGAGAAGTTTCTTTTGAATTTCTTGTGTGTTTAAGTCATCTATTTTCTTCTTCAAATGTATTATTTCCTGCTTGGTTTCTTCCTTTAAGGATCCCGAATGTTCTTTTCGTAGTTTTACCAATTGTCCCTCTAAGGTTTTTAGCTTTTCCTGTCTCAGTTTCTCCTCATAGGCGGAGATAGCTATAATTCTACCCCTGATCAACGCTTTCAACGCATCTCAAAGTATTGGTGGAGTCACTTCATCATTGTCATTAAATTCCAGATAGTCATGAATTTCTTTTTTCAATCTTTTTCCAATTGTTGTGTTATTCAGAACATTTGCGATTAATGTCCATAATGTACACCTGGTCTTGGTGCCGAGGTGTACTGACATGATCTGATAACACAGACGGGCCTATTTTGCAGTACACCACCTTGTGCAAGTCCCTTTTAAACAAAAAGAAATAATCAATCCGAGAATAGACGTTAAATGTGTTTGAATAGTGAGTATATTCTCTGTTGTTTGGGTTAAATTCCCTCCACACGTCCACAATTCCCATTTTGCTCATTCATGTATTGATTTTCTTTATAATATTACGTGTTTGAGATTTTTCATTTGATGCGTCCATTTTTGGATTTAATCTTATGTTGAAGTCCCCTCCGCACATTAATGTTCCTTTACTGGTTGTTATCATTAATTCAAATATATGTTTATAGAAGCTCCAATCACTACCAGGGGGCACATACACATTAAGAAGAGTCATCAAACTGCCATCTATTTTGCCAATGATCATAACAAACCTACCTTCTTTATCTCTATATTGTTATACATGTTCATAATTTATGGCTCTCGATATCAGGATTGGCACTCCTCTCCTTCTACCAGAATCATGTGAAGAGAAGTAAATGTTTAAATCCCGATCTATTCAATTTAGCATGTTCAGAATTAGGGCTGCACGATAAATCGAAATCTAATTGACATCGAGGTTTGACGTAGTGCAATTATCTAATCGCTCTTGTCATTAATCCTCCTTAATATGTATTTTACACACAGTACCATTTTAATGCATTTTAGCGTGTAAAATAGAAAAACCGCAAATCGAATCGTAATTGTAATATAGGTCTGAATAATCGCGGTTAGTTTTTTTTTTTTCAAAATCGTGCAGCCCTATTGATCATTAAGATGTGTTTCCTTGCACGAAAGCTATTTGGACTTTATCTTTTCTGAGTTTTGTCAAAAATTTTCCTCTCTTAATAGGGTTGTGTTAAATGACGCAATCTTCATAGACCTAATCGCCATCAATAAGTGCTTCTTTATACATCAAAAACGTTATATGCTCCCTTTTCCCTCTCAAAGACAAATGTGGGTCAAAATAACAATACAAAAAAAACATTCAACAGACAAAACTTTGGTGTCTCCCAATGTAGGGGTCTCCATACCTGACCCTGGTGAGCCTCAGAAAAGGGCTCGAAGGGGGCAGTCTCCCCCCAAAATCTGGAGGAACAGGCCCTTCCTTGTGACAGCAAAAAGGGACGCTCGATTTGAACCTTGGTGAATTGTAATGATTTTCTTCCGCTTATATCATCAATGCCAAACAAAATTCTATGAATTTAGTCCTTTTTTGGTGTTGGTGGGAAATCGTGTATACGTGTGTGCATGTGCGAATGTGTGTATGTGCACGAATGCATGTATCTACACGTGTTGATGTGGGGGTGTGCGTGTGTGTGTGTGAGGGGGGGGTGCGTGGGGGTTTGTGTGTGGGGGGGGGGGGGTGTGCGTGCATGCGTGCGTGCGTGGGGTGCGCGTGTGTGTGTGTGTGTGTGTGTGTATATGTATATATATATATATATATATATATATATATACATATATATACATATTTAACACCTGATTCCAATGATCAGCACATCAACAAGACCTGTAGAAGCCTGAAATGATTCTGATTATTTGAATCAGATGTGTTTGGAGTAGGGAGAGGTCTAAAACAGGCAGAGCATGGCTCTCTAGGAACCGGAGTTCCCTACCCCTGCACTAGAGTGAAGGATGGAATCATTGATTACAATAGACGAACATAGGCCTATGTCAACTATTATAGATTCATAGAAAACCCACATTTAGTTTTTAATGTATAATGCATTGATAGACCTTTTATGTTTGAGTTTGAAATGCACCTCTTCTCTTGATTAATGGAGTGTTGTCAATGCTTAATGTATGTTCCCAATATTATCCTACGAGTTTGAATCAGCAATTGCTGGTAGTTAGGTTAGATGGCCGTTATTGTGGCAAATTATACATCCACACGGGTAATTAAAGAGGAACGGTTTACTTTGAAGAATATCACAGGGGCTTCTGGGCGGAAGGCCTTGTGTGCGCAATCTGATAGACAGCGTTGGAGCGCCTTTGCTGTATTTCCTCCCTCCCGAGTTCTGGCACGAGCATCAAAACATGCACTCGTTCAAGTGCAATTTTCACCAGCACACACTGAAAAGTTGGGAGCATTTGCTAGCACAATGGTGTCAGTGTGTCGAGACCTGTATTGGATAATATCTGCTCCCATTAAGTTTTTATCCTGTACCGTCCCGGGGATTCCTGTGACATGCGGGATTACCGAGAAAATGTCAGCCTCTAGCGTGCGCTCGCAGACATTTTTATCCCAACCATCACAATTGCATCCATTAGTAAATTTGAAATTGTAGATATTGTTCAGCATTGTTGTAAAACACTATTATGTTTATCACATATACAGTAAGTATTCTCTCATATGGAATCATATTTGCATTGTCCAATCTTACTGTATAACAGAATTTCTTTATGCGGGAAACGACTATGGTGCATGTCCTGTATAAACGTGCAAGTATGTTAACAAAATACAGCTTTTTTGTTTTTTTTTTAGCTTTTTTTTCCCACTCACTCACTCTCTAACTGTACATCCCCTCCCGCAACACACAAGACGCCATTGCTCAACTGATGACGTGCAACTTTTGAAGCCAGCCACGGGACGCTTCGGAGTCCTCTATGCCCATAGATAGCAAGCTCGCCTTCTCTTTAATTAGCGGTCCAGTTAGTGGGAAGTCTTTAGCATGACAACAGTTAAAGCATTCCAGTACACGTTCAATTTCGCCGCTGTACTTTGCCGCCAAGCCGCAAGCAATTTCCTCTGAGAAGGTAAACTGCCGTGGAATCGTACTGAGCCACAACGATTCCTTGTTTTTTTTCTTTGTATCCCGCTTCACTTAATCGGATGCATTTCACTCTCTCTTCCACGATCATTACCGTTTTTCTTCGTTTAGATGCCATGATCCACAGACGTCAAAACTCATGCCAAAGAAGTCATTACAATGTCGCCGTTTTGGAACCAATCATGGCGGAGCGGTTAAAGTTTTCCCATTGTAGCAGGAACTGCTAGAGTTTGCGCTACTGCGGGCTTCGCCATGGCTTCCGGGTTCCGGATATCGGAATCTCCGTTGTGAGGAATCAATCTTTAATGTAATATAGTAGTAGACAATTTAATGCATACGATTTTTCTTGAGTGAATTGGTGAGTGAGTTTCCGTTAGGCAAAGGTTGGACTACTTACTGTACTGTATTTTTAGGACTTTGGCAATGGCCTGTCTTGCTCATGTAAAACCTTTTGCGCGCAAGCATGTGTCCACAACAGCCACATGAACATTGTAAACGAATTGGCAATATGGGCGAAAAAGAGCACCAAAAAAAATTCTAAAATTGATTACGATTCCCAGCAAACTCTCACAATACATTTCGTTCTGCGCCCTTGCATGTCTCTGTCATTGCCCATGTGAGCACTAAATTCCCCCAGCAGAACGATGGAGTCCCCAGGGTTGGCACTTTACAGCACACTATTCAAGGACTACAAATTGTGCCTTTTCTTCTATTGCTCTTGTTTGTCTGGTTGCTGTCTCCATCTCGCTTTCATTTTTATGTTCTTTCCTTCTTGTGATGAAACTCCTCCATGACTCCAGAATGTATGTTTTATTGCATGATTGGTATGGTATTTCGTATATGGTATTGCATTTGTTTTCTGGGTATATCTTGTCCTTGGGATGAACCAGTATTTGACGGAAGTGTTGTGTGATTTGACGGATGTGTTTATGTTGTATTTTTTCATTGCTGCGTTCCGTGACCCCTCTTATGTATGGTAGCGTTACGATGCCTTGATGTTCTTGTTTATTTGTTTGATTTTTCTTTTCCCCCTTTGATGTGTTGTTTTTGTTTTTGACCTGTCCTGCTCTTTTAGTTATTGCTTATTGACTGACACAGATTTCCTCAAATACATTTGCATATAAAGTTTTCAGAGGAACATGTTTTGATTAATGATGGTCTTTTTTCCGAGACCGTCATTTGGTCTTTTTTTTCTTTGATGATTGTATTGACTTTGCAAAAAATGGGCATTTTTACTTGGGTGTGTCGTATTATATCCTCTGTATGTATGTCATTCAAATCTGACAAGTTGATCATTTTCTTCTCCCTGATCATATTTTTAGTCTCTAATATGGAATAACTAACTTCTCTTTTCAGATCTGGCCTATAGGAAAAGAAATTAACGCTAAGTGCTTAAAGACACTGGCAGTGTCAGAGAACCGCAGCATCAGCCTTCAACCTCGTTTGCAGTTTGATGGACGCCACATTGTTTGCAGCTCTGACATTGGAGTATATCAATGGGATTTTGCCAGTTTTAAGATTCTCAGGTAAAATTATCAACAAGTTTTGTCTAATCCAGTGTTTCTCCACTGAGCCTACAACACACCTTTGATTTAAAAAAAAATCTCATCGCACACCACCGAACAAAAATATTACAAAATAATGAAATAATAATGAATTAATGATCATAGAGAGAATATTGTCAGAAAGATGCTGAGTTTAAAGCCTTATATAGGCCTGATAATGAAGGCAACTTATACTGTATGTATCTGTAGTAGCTATATTAGTCTACTAAGTTGGCTACAAATACAAAATGAGCCTTTATGATTAAACGTTTTTTCCCTGGAGTACATCATGTGGAGAATGACGCACCATGTGACTACTCAGTTGTACGATGCCGCCTCAAGTTTAACTTTAAAGAAATCTGATTTCACATCCCTGCATAAAAGCCCAGTCTGTTCATTATCAATCACATCATAGGACTCATCACAGGCAATTGAGTATGCAGGCGCTGAATTAACGTCCTTGATTTGCTGATCGGCGATGTTCCCTACCATTTAATTGGCCCTTTTCTTCACTGTCTTTCATATTCTGTATTACTCCGCAAATAGGTGTTCTGATATCTTCCATCTGTGAACGGTTTTTCGCATTTTATCTCCCAGGTTGCAACAAAACTTGCAGCAGTGGAGTTTAGAGATGCAATCCACTTCTTAAATCTATTTTTACACTCCTCTAATTTCTCCAGAAGTAATGCAATCGCACTTTTTCTCTCACTTCCATTTGGGTACAATGAATGCAAATGATTCGGCCCAAGAAACGTTGTATCCTCTGTTCTGCACAGTTCTTTCTCTCTTTTTCCCTTAGGGATCCCATCATACAGCCGCCGGTTTGTTTACAACAGCCACCTGCCTGACATCCCGCCCTGCTGATAGAAACGCGTGTCGCAGGCTATGACGCAATACTTCGTTGACAGAAATGTTGACATTTCATATTTACTCTACACATTTTTACAGCATTGTGAAACATTAAGAATGTTTGTCGTCCTACAGAAGCCACATTAAAACAAAAAGTATATTTCCCACCCCCATCTTTTTCCATGTTCAAACATTTCTGAAAAAGCTCCAGGGAGCCACTAGGCTGGCGCTAAAGATCCGCATGCTTCTCTGGAGCCGCGGGTTGCCGACCCCTGGCATAGATAGATGAACAGATATATCTTTGTAATTAATAAATAATAACTGTTGAACAAATTAAGTGAAAATAGATATTTTCCAAGGCCTGATTCAGAATCACTGGAACGCTAATCAAATTTACAAAGTAATGAAGCCTCTTTTATCACTTAGAGTAGCACTTTCAAGGTCTAGTATGATGGATTCCAGGAAGTTGGTTGACCATGGATTTGTTTCAACCTAATAATAATAGAATTAGAGATGATCTCTTCCACAATCAAATAGATGCCATCGGCGGCGATAGTGACTGCTTAGCTTTTCATGATATCCAATAACGGCGGTCTTTCTTGAAAAAATCTAATGTGTGCATTGTCACCTACAATGCTGCAATGTTTTGAGAGTGGGTCCGCCACTCTCAAACCTGCCCAATAGCCATTAACTTCAGCAAACACTAGCCTCAAAGGCTTTGAATTTTTAACTTTGTAAATATAACCTTTTAAAGCAGTGGTTCTCAAATAGTGGGGCGCTGGGGATGCTGAGGGGGGCGAATGATTCCCTGGGAAACATGCTTTTTACCCGCCGTAGTACGGCTGAAGGATGTATAGTTTTGTAACCAAAATTGCAATTTCAGACGACGCAAATATGAGATTGTCAATGCTACGCTTTGTGCCCCTAGTTCACGCAACAGGTCTTGCAGTACTTATTTAAAAAAAAAAAGTGTTGCCGTCGCTCGTTGTCCCGGAAGTAATTTCTTTCGCCGCTACTTGAATACTAGCTGCCAAGCTATCTTGCGTCGCAGCAGTATAAGCTTTATTTGTACTATATCTAAGTCCGTGGACAGCAGCAGCAACAAGCTGCGCGATGACAAATAAACGACCCCGCTGACAAGAAGCGTTCTAAATGAGTCGGCGAACGAGGCGCCGCTAGGCGTGCTAATCACTAAAATGAATTACAGAGTAATCAATGCTTCGATGTACGCTAGACTTTTAACAGCAGTCTGACTCGAACCGCGTTTGGGCGGAGAGACAGCAGCTATGAACAGAAATTTTGTATTCCAACCATTACGTATAGAAAGATAATATAAGACGACGGCTACATTAGCAATTTAGCAGACGCTCACAGACCGGAATGCAGAAACGGATGACGTCACCATGACGAAGAGGTTCGACGTCAAACGTATTGTAGCGCCTTTAAAAGGCCACGTCAGAATTCCATTCAGTTTTCGACTTTTTATTCTTCCAGAAAACGGCTCTGTTGGCCGTAACCGATCAAACACCGGGCAACTTGTTCCGTCATTTTCAACTGATCTCTCTCTCTGTCTCTCTCTTTCTCTCTCTCTCTCTCTCTCTCCCTCTCTCTCTCTCTCACACACACACACACCTCTCCCGTCCAGTGAGTTGCGCAATGCATTCACAGAAATCGGACACAACTCAGAGCAACACAAATTTCAACACGAGAACAGACAACAGACACCCCGATTCGTTACAGGATAGTAAATATTTGTCATATCATCAATATTTGCACCACACAGTACTTAGTTTCAAGATCCTCTCAATAATAGTTCTCAAAATTATATTTCTTATCAATTTAGCTTTGCTAAGGGACATTTTATTGACATAATCTAACATCAATAGACAATGAACATGTACATTTATACAAAATGTAAAAAGATTGGTGGTGGGGTGGCGTGAATTGTTTTCCTCTTGGTAGGGGGGGCGTGACAGAAAATAATTGAGAAGCGCTGTTTTAAAGTCTTTAAAGTCTTGTATGTTATATGTGGGTCTTAAATTTTTGTATTGTCCACCGCTCAAAATAAGCGGTCATGCATTTCATTTGTGGATTTATTGACACATTAAAGTGAGTGGGCATAATGCACTTACTTCACACATGCGCAGGGGTTCTGAGCTAAGCTATTCGGTCGTTGCCTCGGGAAGATGATTCTAGAATAAAATGCAAGATGACCACTGTGGCATGTAATTATTGTAACACGCAGACCTTGCTTTCTGACAAAGATGCCCTGTGTGAAGCCGCCTAGGACCAAAAACACAGTAAAAATGAATGTTCCACAAATAAGTGAGATGGGCGGCACGGTGGACGACTGTTAGCACATTGTCCTCGCAGTGCAGCGGTCCTGGGTTCGATTCCCCTCTCTGGAGAGAGAGAGTTTCCATGTTTTCCCTGTGCCTGTTGGGGGCTTTCTCTGTGTACTCTGGTTTCCTCACACATTCCAATGAATAATTAATTAATAATTAATTACAATTAATATTGTGGCAACAAATTTGAAAAAAAATTCCATGTAATTTTAGAACCCCGATTGAGTTAGTAGATCTATTGCCTGGAGCTTTTTTTCTTTTATTTCAAATGAAACACACAATTGAGAAAATCTTGATGCGAGAAAGTGGTCCATCTCATATTCTCCATGCAGAGCATTGTCAAGCTTCTCAGAACAAAGTGCGACATCTAAGATTTAAGAATATTGGATGTGCTTCACAAAAAAACAACTGCTGCCAGGCCTAATGTTGCAAAGTTTCACACGTTTTAGAACAGGTTTATACCCTCCAATGAAGTGCTTTCTTGGCGAAAAGAATGTTCCCCTGGCAACCGCTTTTCACAAATATGTGGTATATCTGGGTTACCGCTGGTAGAAAACATGAAAAAAAATTAAATAAATTAAATGCTACCACTACGATGAAAAACAAGTATTTAGATGTCTTCAGGCCCGTACTATTATCAAATGTGAGAAATCTTTACAATAAATTGTGTGGTTAAAATTACAGCAGCATTTGTTGCCGAAGTGACGTCAAACTTTGAAGTGAATTCGAAATTGCCTGTGCAATTTAGCATATGGCTCCAAGTGGGACTGGGCCGATAATTCAATATGTATCGCGACGGAGCAGAATAATCATTGTAAGTAGTAGCGGTGGAAGGAAAATTCAAATTTTTCGATGCATCGTGATTCTTGTGTCCTTATTCTGTTGTGGAAAACGAGCGATTTCGAGCATATTGCATACATTAGAGCCAAGGTACACCATACAATTCCAACGCTATTTTACTGATACGGCGATGCCAACACTCAACGACCAAATCAAAGCCGCGCTGTCAAAGGCAAATGCCATCGCAGTTCGATGTGATGCATGGACGTCTGTCGCCCCCGAATCATTATAATCATCGTCTAACTGCGCATTTCATTGCTGAGTGGAAGCTAACGTCATATGTGCTTCAAAGAGCAATGAATGAAAGATCCACTGACGCTAATGTTATATAGTGATGTTTTGTAAGGAGGATTCTGTGCCAACCATTTACAGTCTGAAGTCAAGTTGATATTTTTGTAAGTAGGAGCCACATTTTTTGTGAGTTTTGAAATACAATTGAGCCATAGTTAAAAAATTATACACTAAGGCAACTCAGGACAGCCTTTTTATTTTGTTGAAGATTGAATGTACTGCTGAGCTGCGGATACCGGAGAAGTATCTTATTTGTGACTAAGAGAAACTATTTCATGTTTACAAACATTTAAAATCAGCAAAGCAATTTTTTGAGTTGCTGGGACTGAAGTACATGCACATTTTTATTTCATTGGGCGTTTTTGTGTTCATTCATTTAAATTTTATGTTCAATAGCTTAAACTGATTTTTTTTGGTTTTTTGACATAATGCCATTTATTTTGGTATAGCAATTTTTGGGGGAAATGTTTATTGATTTCAGCATTACACAAACCTAGTAACTTTACAGTTTACACACATTTCCATCAGTTATAATATAATAAGATATAATGGGAATGAATTAATTTCTTGTTTCTTCTTACAGATAGTGTTTTTAAAAGTCACAACTAAATCTTTTCTCAATGAGACAAAAAAATTGTGTTGTGAAAAAGTGCATCAATACAGATCAATTAAATTCTTTTATAATCAAATCATAATCGAATCGTGATGTGCCCAAAGATCCCCTCCTCGAATTGTAAGAAGTATTTTTTTTTGCATTCTTTTAATTTCTATAACTGACTGGATAACACATTTGTTTCATATTACAAAGGTTCAACCAACCTTGAGTTTGCACTATGTATTCACATTTTCTAATCAAATAAAACTAATTTGAATTCAGCCCTTTTTTCCTTTATTTTATTTTCAATAGTAAAAAAAAAAAAAATCAATATATATTTCCCAATATGACATACTTGTATTGCGATATAGTTTTCATATCGCCCATCCCTAGCTGGGGGTGTCTTTTTTGTATTTCTTTGCCTGTGACATATTCCATCCAATTTGCGAAGAGCTAGGTGAAGAATTCAAGAGCCATTTTTTAAAAATTGCCCAAGAAATTAATAAAATATTTATGATCTTGCAAAATGAAAAAAATGAATCACAAATTTCGTATTTTAACGTCATGAAGGTCTAAACACTCTTTCAAGCAAATATGAGGTAAATATTGTTTACCTGCTCGGAGAAAAACATCAAAGATAAAAAACAAATAGATATTACCTTCAGCGTGAAAAATAAGACGATAGGATCATTTGAGTCATGTTACAGCAGTTTTTATTGCCACGGTGAATAATCAGACTACAGCACCATAATAATGGCCACATCTTTCGTCGAAAGGTCACAATATTTGGCGTAGAGTAAGATGCACCACAAGACAACTTTATTGATTTAGCACATTTTACAACAGCTGGAGCTGAAACAAAGCACTTTCCATATGGTGTAAAATAAATTAGCAGGTAATCAGAAAACAAATTAAAACACATAAACAGTAGATACCAGAAGAACAGCCGAACAGCGACAGTCTCATGTTGAGTCGAAAACTAAAGAATAAAAATGTGTTTTCAAATTAGTTTTAAAAGTGGAGGGGGTTTGCCTAACATTTCAATGGAAGGTAATTCCAGAGAGAAGGACCGGCAACAGAAAAAGCTCAATCCCCCTTGAGGCTCCGCTTAGTTCTCTGCACCTACAGCACTCTTTGGTCCGTAGACCTGAGGCAGCGGGCAGGTGCGTAGGGGTGGAGGAGCTCGAAGAGGTACGCTGGGATGATGCCATTTAAAGACTTGAAGACAAACAAAAGTATCTTAAAGCAAACACTGAAGTGCACTGGGAATCAGTGAATAGAGGCCAAGATTGGGGTTATGTCATCCATCTTCCGAGCTCCTGTTAAAAAGACAAGCAGCAGCTTATTACACCATTTGGAGGCGCTTGACTGGCTGACTGAGTAAGTAAAGTGCATTACAATAATCTAGCCTAGATGTAACAAAGGCATGGATTACTGTTTCTAAGTGCTGTTGGGAAAGGGCTTCACTTTAGCTTCACTAGAGCTGCAAGCAGCTACAAAGGGCCCTCGCAACCTTGTCAACGTTGGGGTACTGGCACTTTGGGATATTGACACATTGGAATTGCAATTGTTTAAAAATTAAGTACATCAGATTAAAACAAATTTCGATTAAACAAAATCCCTATAAAAGGCCAAAAATTTGAAAGGAAAATAAAAATGGCCTTCTTCCTTTTGACTTTAGAGTCAGGCTTCTGAAACTATATGTAGAGCCTGGGGTTTTACATGTTCCTCCAACTTTTGCTAGAGCATGTTGACACAACCAAGGCATCTCCGCTAAAAATTATAATGGCATTATTGAGTCAATTTAACCACAAAAGCAGTGCTTTTTTTTTGGTAAAATAGAATGTTGCCCTGGCAACAGCTTTTCGCGAAAATGGCCAAGCTTCATGTTGAGGCATCATAAAGAGCAAAACACTCTTCCGACCAAATATGAGGTATATCTGAGTAACCGCTGGCAAAAAAAAAAAAAACATTAAAAAAAATGACTCTTTTAGTCAGGAGGTGGTACTAACATTCCGTTTAAAAAAAAAAGATTAAAAAAGTTTGTAAATGTCTTCGGGTGTAGACTCTCAGTAAAGGTGTGAAATTTTGAATGATAAGTTCATGTGGGTCAAGTTACAGCCGCTCCGAATTGTGAAGTAAATGCAAAACGGCCTTCCTTTTGTTTTTAGCATAGGGCTCCAGGAGACTTTCCTGTAGGTCTTGGCATGTTACATATAGTTACATCGTTACATCTAGGGTAGATTACTGTAATGCATTTTACTTTGGAGTCAGCCAGTCCTCTCTCAAGCGCCTCCAACTGGTGCAAAATGCTGCTCCTCGTCTTTTTACTGGAGTTCGGAAGACGGATCACATAACCCCAATCTTGGCCTCTATTCACTGTCTCCCAGTGCACTTCTGTGTTCGCTTTAAGATACTTCCGTTTGTCTTCAAGTCTTTAAGTGGCATTGTCCCGGCATACCTCTCTGAGCTCCTCCACCCCTACGCACCTGGCCGCTGCCTCAGGTCTGCGGACCACATGCTGCTGGAGGTACCGAAGACTTTGTGCAGCCTCAGGGGGATCACTCCTTTTCTGTTGACGGTCCTTCCCAATGGAATGAGCTTCCATTAAATGTTAGGCAAGCCCCCTCTCAGTCCACTTTTAAAACTCTTTTGAAGACACATTTTTATTCTTTAGCTTTTGACTGAACTTGAGACTGTCTCTGTTCTTCTGGTATGTATTGTTTGTGTGCTAATTTATATTACACCATATGGAAAGTGCGTTGTTACAGCTCCAGCTGTTGTGAAATGCACTATATAAATAAAGTTATATTGTATTGTATTGCATTACCTGAGAACAGTTCCCCACTGTGGCAACGATCACTGCATTTAATTGTACAATAGTTTCCTGCTTCTTCTCTTCAGACAGAAATGGCTTGCCTTTAAATCTTGGGCCAAAAGAGGATAATGTGAAGTTGCAGATGTGTATCTTTTGAAACATCATTGTCGAAAGCTCCTTTCATTTCACGGAATCCTCCAGTTTTGCTTGCTCATACCAGCTGTCCGAGCAGTGGGACTGGATACAGAAAATGACTTCTTGGCCATGTTGTTTTCTTATTATGGTGTGAAAGTGAGGACTTTGATTGACATTAACTGGAACAATCAAATGTTCTTTACTTAAAAGGGATTATTTTAGAGTTTGCATTCAGATCAACGGTATACAGTGAACCCCCGCTACTTCGCGGTTCACCTTTCGCGGGTTCAGTGCTTCGCGGGTATAAAAAATATTCGGGGGCATTGTAGTTTCGCCGAGCGGCACAAGGGGGCGCTGAAGCGGTTAGACGCCCGGCGTGCGCCGAAGAGGAGAGTGGACGAAGAAGAGAGTGGACGAAGAAGAGCAGGTTCCCCCGGACACGATTGGTGGCGACGGACACGATCGGGGGCGACGTTTCGCGCGGTTCGGACCGTACCCGAGCTGCGGCCGGCGTGCGTGAGCTCCGAAGGAGACCGGTCGGCGTGTGTGGCTGTCAAGCCAAAGAGAAACAACTTCCGCCCGGGCACTCGCGCGGCGACATTTTGCTTCGTTCGGGACCGTGCGTGAGCTCCGAAGGAGACCGGCCGGCGTGTGTGGCTGTCAAGCCGAAGAGAAACAACTTCCGCCCGGGCACCGGCGGAGCGCGAGGCTGTCAGTTATGAATGAATAAATAAATAAATGAAGAATGCCACCTTTCATTTCACTGTCATGATCCGTGCCTGTCATGCCGCGTGTGTTTTTGTTTTTTCAGCTGTGTGGGCGTTCCTCCAGCGATCGTCTCGCGCCATGCCGTCAGCTGCTGCGAGACGCGCTGATTACACTGACTATATGGCTGCCAGGATGGCCGAGTGGTCTAAGGCGCCGCGTTCAGGACCCAGTCTCCCCAGGAGGCCTGGGTTCGAATCTCGAATTTCCCCATTGTGGGACTAATAAAGGCATTATATTGTGATTATAATAAATACCTTTGTATCACCACCTTTTTTCCCGGGTCTGCGTTTGGAGAGTCCTGTTCAATCCTCCAGTTCTGCTGGAGGATCATAACATTCACAGGGCACACCGGACGGCGTACCAGCAGGTAAAAGTCGAAGTAATTAAATAAATACAAAAAGAAGTAATTAAATAAATACAAAAATAATGGCTGGGGAATAAAAAAATAATACCTTTTAATAATAATTTGTTTTTTTGTTATAACATGAATTTCACTCTCTCTACCAGTATATATATATATATATATATATATATATATTTTTTTTTTTTTTAAGCATTTTTGAAGGTGTGCCGCTACTTTGCACATATATATATTTATATATATATATATATATATATAAATATATAGGTGCGAAGTATATATATACACAGTGTTTTTTTTTTTTTTTTTTTTTTTTTTTTTTGAAGGTGCGACGCTACTTCGCGGATTTTCAGTTTTCGCGGGTGGTCTCGGTCCCCATTAACCGCGATAACCGGGGGTTCACTGTATTTAATCTTTCAATATGTATTTAATCTTAAAAAAATGGTGGATTACCAAGGGATCTAAGAATACTACATATATTTAAAACTGGCAGAAAGAAAACAAAGATACAAAAATTTCCAAAGGTGTGTGGGTGGCCAGTGATTGACAATGGGTGGCCATGGCACCCACGCAGCTCCCCCCATGTATATACAGACACATCCACACAAATTTGTTTGTTGTATTTTCTTTGAATTGAAGTGAATGAAAGAATAGATTGTCATTTACGTTTTTAAAAACAAGGCTTTCTAAAGGTTAGGAAAAAGACATGTGCCACTGGACCAGGAGATGTGCTTGTCAACCATTTGGAGGAGGCAGTGCTTACTGTATTCCATTCCAGCCATGGATTACAGGTGTTACTTTCAATGGTGAAATGGCCATCGTTTTGTGTGTGATGCTCTCTCTTCAGTCCACATCTCTACATCGCAGAAAACAAGACAGATTCTTAATCAATTGTTCATAGTTATTATAATTAGTTGATACCTTGCTTTTCCCGTGACTCTTAATCAGATGTGTTTTTATTTTCCCAGGGTGATAAAAGTGCAGGATCCAGCCCACTTGTCCTTGCTGAGCTTCGGTGAGGTTTTTGCGCTCCTTTTTGACAACCATTTCCTCTATGTGATGGATCTCAGGACAGAGTCAATTTCAGGTCGCTGGCCTCTACCACCATACAGAAAATCTAAACGTGGATCCAGTTTCTTGGCCGGTGTGACATCTTGGCTCAATGGCTTGGATGGGGACAACGACTCTGGACTGGTCTTCGCAACAAGCATGCCAGACCACAGCATTCACTTAGTACTATGGAAGGAAAATGGCTAAAGGGGATAAAACCTGATAAAAATATGATGTGCAGCGCCATCATGTGGCACACATTAACATAAAAGCGTATGGTCTGATTAAGCAAGTTTGTTTTTATCAGTTTCATCCACTGATGCGCACCTCCACACCCCCTGTGCTGGAGAAGGAGAGAAAAAAGACAAATTATGGGACAACTCCTTGAAGCTTCCACATGGCATGGCAACGGTGAAAGACTAGAATATTTTAGTTCAAAATTTTTATTGAAACAAATTTTTTCATTTTAACCGTACACTGTACATACCATTTGCGGTTGACATCAAACGATGAACTTGAGACAATAGATAAACATGTTAGCTTTCTTTTCCAGGTATTTATATTGATTGGATACATAACTCTTACTTTTTCTTTTAATAAACCCTTTTTCCTTGAGCAAGTATTGGAACATCTGACTGACAGGTGTGTTTTTGAGCATGTGACCACAATCATTAACCCCTAACTAAGCGAATGCTTCAAAAAATAGTACTATATGATCACTTTCATAAGCTCGTCGTCAAAAACTGAGATAATGTCACTAATCACTTGAGCTTGAAAGTCTTATTCTGGGACAACCTCGCGAATCTTTATTAAAGAATAACATGATGGCAGCAGTAAAATGAACACCAACATCAACAAAAATGTTTTGTCTGTTCATTCCAAGAAATATTCAGCCAAACTGATTGAGAGATCCTTCCTCATGGTGCTGCAATATAAAATGCCAGATACTAACAAAATAATAGTTATCAAGGGCAACAATCATAAGAAATTACATTTGTCCAAATCAATCTCCAGGCTTTACACTGCTGAAGAGGAGCGACCATGCAAAACAAAGAACAAACAAAAAAAGATTTTCTTGGTGAAAGCCTGGAAAAGTAAAACAAAAATTTTTTCCAAATTTAATGATGTCACTTGGTTACAGACTTGATGCAATTGCTGCAACAAAGGGATTTGCAGCAAACTATTAATGGGTGCTCAATATAGAATATGCACATTTTAATTGCTTATACACAAATACCTGGGTCTTTGAAGTGCCTGCTCAACCATGAAGTGTGAAATTGAAGCGCCAAGTAAAACCATCCATTATCTTAACCGCTTCTCCTCACAAGGGTCGCGGGGGTGCTGGATCCTATCCCAGCTGTCATCGGGCAGTAGGTGGGGTACACCCTGAACTGGTTGCCAGCCAATCGCAGGGCACACATAGACAAACAACCATCCACGCTCACACTTATACCTAGGGCCAATTCCGAGTGTCCAATCAACCTGCCATGCATGTTTTTGGAATGTGGGAGGAAACCGGAGAAAACCCACACCGGGAGAACATACAAATTCCACATAGGAAGGCCGTAGGCGGAATCAAACCCACGACATCCGCACTGTGAGGCCGACAGGCGAAACCATTCGCCCATTGTGCTGCGCCAAGTAAATCTCATGTTTTAATTAGCCTTGTTTATGTAAATGTTTTGTGATTTTGTCAAATTGAGATGGTAAATTTACATAAAAGCTCCACGTTGAGTTTCTCTGCCCATGAAATTAAATAGTCTGGGGGGAAATCCAGTGTCATTGTCAAGTGACGGTTGGAGTCCACCAGACGACATTGTCCGAAACACTATGATGCACAGACACTATCCCATACTATACATCAGGCATCACCAAATGGCTGTTGGATGATTCGGACCGGACCCATGGCCAATCTATGATTTTTTTTTTAGGGCGCATTCGCAAACGTTGGCGCTGCAATTCTAGTAAATACGGAAAAGGCGTCACAGATTTGAGCCAATCAAATCTTTTGTTTACAATCCACTGCCAATTGCGCAGCAGACCGGAAAGAGAGTGCTGCCGACAGTATGCCTTGAGGTCGATGCGTCTTGTTTTAAATGAATGGACGGAGAAATTTAGTTTTGTTCTGGCTGCAGCCAATTCAAAATCAGTGTGCATCATTTGCTCCGAAACCGTCACAACATTTCGAAGCGCCACTACGAAACAAAGCACCGCCCTTTTGTGCACAGTTATCCGCTGACGTATTGAGGTGAGTGCATGCAAAAACATCGAACTTTGTGTGCAGTACAACAGATTTTTACATTTTCGTTTACATCCCAGCGGCATGGAAACGAATATTCAGTAAAAGTATCATGGAATTTGGGGAAACATAAAAAAAACATTCAGTGATGGACAAGTTGTGAAGGAGTGTTTAAATGCGGTTGCACAAACATTATTTAAAGGAAAACACAAAGCCCATATGTATGAAATAATCTACCAAATCCCAATGGCCCTGACTCCGTTCCAACCCAGATTTAAGTCGTTGGCAGGGCAGTCACAAACTAATTTTTCTCATTCAGAGAAGTTAAAAAATATTCAAAAGAAAAGTTGGTGTCAAAGCTCATTTTGAATTAGTTTTTCATGAGGACAGCCATTTTTATTGATTGTGTACTGAACATGTGGACCTGTTTTACTTGGATAATTAGGCTTTCCGGTTTTTTTAGGCTGATAACTCTTTGATTAAAAAAAAAAGGTAAAAGATGTTAACTCAATGCTTAGCACTTGATATATTTCTGCAGCAGATATTTTACAGTTTTTTTCTGGAAGTGGCTCCCTTAAATTCCTGGAGCCACATTTTCTTGAATGTGAAATAAACGCCTTATATTTGTTTGACTGGCAAAGGTGTTTAATGGGAACATTGCTAAATATTTAGTATATAAACATTGCTAAATATTTAGTATTTCAGTGTGCTCTGTTGAAAATGACTAAATATTGAAACTATATAAAAATGTGAACATAGGCTAGACATTTCGGGAAGTTGGACTTTGGTTCGGACCTTTTAATTGGAAGAAATTTTTGTCGTGGACCTCTGTGACTTTTAATTGAATACCTCTGCTATACACTATACTATAATATCAAAGCCAAAGGCCAAGCAAAGCTGCATTTAGTCATGTTGGATGTGTTAGTGAAAGGTTCTGAGGGAAGCTTTGGGGCATTCTTTTATCTTTAGTGCTCGCTATGCTAATAGTAACAACGAAGAAGACTGCATATTCTCAGTTGAACTTTTTAATGCAGGGGTCTCAATTCTGTATTTTCAAATGCACATGAAGAATATTACTCATCCTGTGTTTTTTCACCTCCATAATGTTGCTAAAATGTGTCTAATTATCCCAAAATCTACTAGTGATGCAAAAATCATTCAAAAAATTCATTCGATTGCTCTGTCTTGCTTCAATAATTGTAACGTTTTGCTCTCTGGGCTTCCCAAGTCTAGTATTAAAAGCCTGCAGCTTGTACAAAATACAACAGCAAGCACAAGAAAGTTGCATCCTAATACCCCAACACTAGCCAATTTGCAAAGGTGACTTCGCTGCTGCATTAACGGTGACTTCACTGCTGGGTCAAATTTGACTTTACTGTTACTTTACAATCAAAGTGGTCTGAAATATTATTAATTACAACTGTTAAATTACAATACAATACAAAACAATTTTATTTATATAACGCATTTCACAATTCCACTTTTCTGCCCCCCTTGTGGTCTAATCATCATACATTACAAACTCACGCTTACATGTCTGAAAAAGTGCTTTAGAATTAGCATTTATTCCAGTAAACATTAAATATATGCCACAACACATCTGCTATTCTACAATTACACAAAACAAGCAAGTATCATAAAATGGCTGCAACTAATTATTCATTATTCAGATTATTTTGCCCTTGTTATGTCCCCGCTATGGCTTGGCCTACAGACAACTCCTTGAATGACCACACCTGTCGATAATTTCTGTATTTTATTCACCGTAGAAGAGAGTCAAGAAGGCGCAACACTGAAACAACAAACACATACAGCACAAAACACTAACCATGTGGATGCAAAATAAAATAAAACAAAACAATTTGCCCCTTGTCTGCTACATAACAAACAGTTGACTAAGCGAGTATGCCTTATCTCGCCTCAACTCACTGCAAAAAACATTGAATAGAAAGCCTAAGGTTAAAGATCAGTTTCTTGAATTCATGGACAAAATCTTTCAAAACAAGCATGCCCTTGAAGGAAAACGAGGAGTGCTGGTACCTGCCTTCCTTTGGGGTCTTTCACCCGCAGAAGACCGAAAACATACGGGTCGTGTTTGACTCCAGCGCAAAACACTTAGGAACGTCACTAAACGATAATCTTCTCAAGGGCCCTGACCTGAACAACTCCCTTATTGGGGTTCTGATACACTTTCGAAAGGAACAAGTTGCAGTACTTGCCGACATTCAACAGATGTTCCACTGCTTCCTTGTTCGCGAGGACCACAGGAATTATCTCAGATCTTTATGGCACAAAGACAACGACACATCAAAAGAAATCATTGACTATCGGATGAGGGTGCATGTTTTTGGCAACAGCCCTTCCCCATCAGTGGCCATCTATGGGCTCAGGAGAGCTATTCAGGAGAATGCACACAAATATGGAGTAGACACAGTCAGGTATGTCGAGCGTCATTTTTACGTTGATGATGGCCTCATCAGCGTTCCCACAGAAACTGAAGCTATTAGTCTCCTGCAACGAACCCAAGCCTCCCTCAGTGAATCTAACTTGAGGCTACATAAGTTAGCTTCAAACAGCAATGTCGTTCTACAGGCTTTCGCACCTGAAGATTGTGCGGTCCTAAAAACTTTGGACCTAAGTGGAGAATCTGTGCCAGTACAACGTAGTTTAGGAATGCTGTGGGTGACTACCACAAATACCTTCAAATTCAAAGTAGCAGACGAGAAAAAGGAATTCACATGTAGAGGTGTTCTGTCCACAGTGAACAGCATATTTGATCCTTTGGGCATCCTCTCCCCAGTCACCATTGAAGGTAAAGGTCTGCTGAGAGAGTTCTGTGTGGTTAAATGTGATTGGGATGATCCTTTGCCTGAAGCAAAGAATGGATGACATGGAGAGAGTCATTACACAAGCTGAACACTCTACACATTCCACGCGCATACACTCCTAACATGCTCACGAAAGCCAAACGCCGTGAGTTATGTGTATTTTCCGATGCATCCACCAAGGCCATTGGAGTTGCGGCGTATCTCAGGTCCATTCAAACTGATGAAAAAGTTGATGTGGGATTTGTTCTTGGAGAAGCTAAACTGGCTCCACTCTCCCAGCCCACTATCCCTCGATTAGAATTGTGTGGTGCAGTGCTGGCTGTAGAGGTCGCTGACCTCATTCAAGATGAACTGGATTTAAAGCTTGACTCAGTTAAGTTTTACTGTGACAGGTCGTGCTGGGATATATCCATAATCAAACCAAGCGTTTCCACATTTATGTTCACAACCGCATTCGTCGCATTCATCAATCGACAACACCGGACCAGTGGCTGTTCGTCAACACGGAGGATAACCCAGCAGACCACGCAACCAGGTCAGTGCCCGCATCGCAACTCATGCAGACAACATGGTTCACCGGGCCGGCCTTTTTGTACAAGCCAAGCATTTGTCACGACGATATGAAAGAGTCATATGAATTAGTAAATCCCAAAACAGATGCGGAGATACGTTCTGAAGTGACTAGTTATCACACACAAGTTGAAGGAAAAGGACTAAATGCCGCACGATTCCAACGCTTCTCTTCCATGCGCTCATTAACTCGAGCGATTGCAACACTGATGCATGTAGTCAAGTCATACAAGCAAAGAATGCCCAGTGGTTGCAAAGGATGGCATCACTGCAAATTCCCGCATACACCTGATGAGTCCTCTGAGGCTGTAGTGGTTATCATTAAAGCAGCTCAGGAAGAGTTTTTCTCAAGTGACATTGCAGCTCTCGCGCATACAGATTCTGTTCCCAAAAACAGTGCTCTTCAAAAGCTTAATCCGGTCCTAAGAGAGAGTTTAATTTGCATTGGTGGTAGATAAAAACATGCAAACATAAGCATAACAACCCCATCATCCTGCCGAAGAACAGTCATGTTTCTTTACTCTTGGTCAGACAATACCATGGGAAAGTAAAGCATCAAGGACGCCATTTTACTGAAGGAGCTCTAATGGCAGCAGGCTATTGGATAATAGGCGGGAAGCAGCTCATTTCCTCAGTTATATATAAGTGTGTTGTGTGTCGCCAGTTGCGTCGCAAAGCTGAAGGACAGATTATGGCAGACTTGCCTCCTGAACGCCTACACATTTCCCCGCCATTCACCTACGTTGGAGTAGACGTGTTTGGTCCCTGGACAGTTATCTCCAGACGTACAAGAGGTGGACAAGCTCAAAGCAAACGATGGGCTATGCTTTTTTGCTGCATGAATTCAAGAGCTGTGCACATTGAGATTATTGACTCATTGGATACATCCGGCTGTATTAACGCATTGAGACGGTTCTTCGCAATACGGGGACCAGTTAGGCAGCTCCGCTCTGACTGCGGCACAAACTTTGTAGCGGCCGCCAAAGGACTGGGATTGAATTCCAAAAGTCGTGACGCTACTGTACGGAAGTTCCTAATTGAACAAAACAGTGAGTGGTTGTTCAAGCCACCTCACGCGTCCCATATGGGGGGGTCATGGGAGCGCCTAATAGGACTCTCACGACGCATCCTGGATGCCATTCTGCTAAAGGACAACATTCAACTTACACATGATGTTCTGTGTACTTTAATGATGGAAGTGGCTGCAGTTATAAACAATAGGCCTCTTGTTCCTGTCTCCAACGATCCAGAGGCACCTTTCGTGCTGTCTCCTGCCATGCTTCTCACACAGAAAGTGGGAGCTCCCCCACCACAGGGCGAATTCACAAACAAGGATCTTTACTGCAGGCAATGGAGACAGGTACAAGCCCTCGCCAAAGAGTTCTGGTGTCGCTGGCGACAGGAATATCTCCCTACTCTGCAGGCTAGGAGGAAATGGAGGGAAGTGAAAAGGAACGTGAAAATGGGAGATATCGTTCTTATGAAGGACTGTCAAGTTGCTCGAAACGATTGGCCTCTGGCTAAGGTAACAGCCGTTTCACCAGGAAGGGATGGCAGAGTTCGAGAGGTTCAGCTGAAAGTGTCGGATCAAGGTTCTTTAAAAAATTATCAGAGACCTATTTCTGAAATTGTTGTTGTAATGCCATTTGATTGATTGTGTTAAAATGTTGTTTGATGACCTGATAAGGTCAGGCGGGGAGTGTTCTGCCTTTCAGGCAAGTTTAATCTTATTTGTTTATGACGACTTTTATTTTGAAAGGCATGCTTTTATTTTGGCGGATGTACCGTAAAGCAGGAAGTATTGATGGCTAAACTATGTGTGGGAGGGGAATATAGATTGCGTAATTGAGGGAGGAGGAAGGAGAGATCGCGGCGAGTGCAGCCGCAATCCGCGGAAGTTTTTTTTGCTCCAACAGCGGCAACGCTTGTAAGTAACATGCCATATTGTTGTTTGTATGAATCTGGGTTAACATTTGGGGGCTTTTGGTTGTGTGCTAGTGAGTTGCTGTTGAATTGGCAGCTAATTTGTTTTGTATTGTTTTCAAATGCATATGATACTGAGCAACGTGCCTGATGGGTTCATTTGTGTTTATTTTTAGTTTCACTCTTTCAACGGTGTCAAGATTTCCCATTAAAAGTGAAAAACAACCAGAGGATGTCTTGCATCATTCAAGAGTTTAGCTTGCTGTCTAGTTTAGACTATGCACCCACGTCTTCGCGAGGACAGTACATATATATATATATATATATATATATATATATATATATATATATATATATTAGTGCTGTCAGGCAATTAAAATATTTAATCATAATTAATCGCATTCTTTCATAATTAACAAGTAGTTAATTGCATATTTTATTCATTGTAAAAAAATTGCTTTATTCATTGCAAAAGAAAATCCTTCCCATTTTTTTGTATGTTATGTATATAATTCTATATTTTATTGAATTGCAATACCTTTAATATATGAGAATAGATTTTTTTTGTTTTTATGCAAATTCTTTTTTTTTAATTGAAAAAAACAAATCATTGAATTTGACTCACACAAACAAAGTCACACAAAACAGCATCTCAACAGCCTTTCTAAGGGATCAAATTGGAGTAATATAAGAACTATAAAACGACAACAAAGAGCAAATGAAATGGGTCAAAATAATGGGCTGTCACACCGAGGTAGTTGTGGTTACTGAAAGAAGTCCAGTACTCACCGGTGAGCGCGACTGCTTCCGCCTTGCAAGTCTTGAATGCGGGTTGCAATTGCGTTTCTCGAGAACAATTCGTAAGTGCAGTCGTTGGACGCAATGCGAAGTATTTCAGCCAGACCTTCGTCCACCGTGATGCTAACACGCAGTGGACATGCTCTAAGCTATGGCTTCGGTAGAAATCCCTTTATTGTCATTGTACTGAAGTGTGCAACGAGATTAGAGGGCTCCCCTCTCCAGTGCAATACAACAATAATACAGACAAATATATAAATTTGATAAATAAATAAGAGAGTGCAATGGAATTTAGTACTGAATAGGGTATATAAAAACACATCACGATGCTGTTCTGCAAGGTAAGGGTGCTCTCGTGTGTGTGTGTGAGAGTTCAGAATGGTAATGGCTCTCGGAAAGAAACTGTTCCTCAGTCTATTGGTCCTCGATTTGATGCATCTGTAGCGCCTGCCAGAGGGCATCAGGTCGAACAGGTGTGAGTTTGGGTGGGTATTGTCTTTGACGATGTTGAGAGCCCTTCTGAGGCACCGGGCGGTGTAGATGTCCGACAGTGAGGGGTGAGGGCAGCCAATAATCCTTTGCGCTGTTTTGACTGTCCTCTGGAGCCTCACTCTGTCCGCCTCAGTGCAGCCGCTGTACCAGGTGGAGACACAGTACGTCAACAGGCTCTCGATGGACGAGTGGTAGAAGGCTAGCAGCAGCTTCCTGTCCAGGTTGAATTTCCTGAGGACTCTCAGGAAGTGCAGACGCTGGCGGACCTTCTTTACCACTGCTGTGGTGTTGTTAGTCCAAGAAAGGTCGTCGGAGATCTGTACTCCCAGGAACTTGAACGTGTGGACCCTCTCCACACACACGCCTTCGATGCAGGGGGGGGGCGGCACCATCTTGTTCCTCCTGAAGTCGACGACAATCTCCTTTGTTTTTGCAGTGTTAAGGTGCAGTCTGTTGTCCTTGCACCAAGCTGTCAGTCTCTTTACCTCCTCTCTGTAGGCTGTCTCGTCACCTTCCGAGATCAGACCGACCACTGTCGTGTCGTCAGCAAACTTGACGATGGTGTTGTTGCCGTGGGCCGGGCTGCAGTCGTAGGTGTAGAGGGCGTACAGGAGAGGGCTTAGCACGCATCCTTGAGGGGAACCGGTGCTCAGCATGCGGGTGGAGGACGTGTAGGGGCCGAGCAACACAGTCTGGGGTCTGTTGGTCAGAAAGTCCTTAATCCAGATGCGTGTGAGGGCAGGGAGGCCGAGAATGTCCAGTTTGGCGACGAGGATGTCTGGGATGATCGTGTTGAATGCCGAGCTGTAGTCCACAAAGAGCATCCTTGCATAGCTCTGCTGTTGTTCCAGGTGGCCCAGCACAACATGCAGAGCAGTGTCGATGGCGTCCTCAGTGGATCTGTTAGCCCGGTATGCAAACTGGTAGGGGTCCAGAGTGGGAGGAAGGCAGTCCCTGATGTGCTGGAGAACCAGCCTCTCGAAGCACTTCATGATGACTGGTGTGAGAGCAACAGGACGGTAGTCATTCAGGTGGACGGCTGGTGACTTTTTGGGGACAGGAATAATGGTGGAAGTTTTCAAGCAGGAGGGGATGACTGCTTGAGCCAGGGAGCGGTTGAAGATCCTGCAGAAAACATGTGCCAGTTGGTGGGCACATGCTCTGAGGACCTTGCCTGGTATTCCGTCGGGTCCAGTAGCTTTTCTGGGGTTAACCGCCAGGAGCACGCGCCTCACATCGTGTTCCTCTACGATGAGTGGGGGGGAGTTGGAGCATGACGTGCGGGGGTGTGACGGTTGGGGCGAGTCAAAGCGAGCGAAGAAGCAGTTAAGCTCCTCTGCCAGCGATGCACTCGGGTCTACAGAGGTCGTGCTGCCGCCACGGAAGTTGGTGATGCTCCGTAGACCCTGCCACACCTCCCGTGGTCTGTTACTGGCAAGGTGGGCCTCCAGCCTCCCCTTGTAGATTGCCTTGGCTAGCTTGATGCCTTTGCTCAGGTCAGCACGGGCCACCCTGTACTGGGCTTTGTCGCCTGACCTGAAGGCAGCGTCCCGGGCCTTGAGGAGAGAGTGAACCCTGCAGGACATCCAGGGATTCGCATTTGGGAAGGTCCGTATAGTCCTGTGTAGGGACACAGTTTCCATGCAGAACTTGATGTAGTCCAGTACACAATGTGTGTAGACATCAAGGTCCTGATGATCAAAGAGGTCCCAGTTTGTGTCTTGAAAGCAGTCCTGTAATTCACTCATAGCGTCCTCACGCCAGGTTTTCACAGTCTTTGTGGTGGGCCTGAATCTGCGTCTGAGAGGGGTGTACGCAGGTGCGAGCTGCAAGGACAGGTGGTCTGACTGGCCGAGAGGGGCGAGTGGGAGGGCCCTGTATGCGTGCTTGATGTTCGAGTACACACGGTCGAGAGTGTTGTCTCCCCTCGTTGGGCACTTGACATGCTGGTGAAACTCTGGGAGTACAGTCTTTAAATTGGCCTTATTAAAGTCTCCCGCTACTACGTGAACGCCATCAGGGTGGGCCCGCTGATGTTTATTGATGACGCACGCGAGTAGCGAGAGCGCCGTGCTAGTGCTAGCGTCGGGAGGGATGTAAACAGCTGTGACAATCACGACCGTTAGCTCCCTCGGGAGAAAATAAGGCCGGCATTTAACGGACATGAACTCGATGTCGGGGGAAGAGTGCTTCTCGACGATCGTGCTATCGCCGCACCAGTTCTCATGCACGTAAACACAGAGCCCCCCGCCCCTCCTCTTACCGGTGTCCCTCGTCCGATCCGCGCGATGTAGCGAGCGCCCGGCCAGCTGGATGCTAGCGTCGGGGACGTCGGCGTGCAGCCAGGATTCCGTGACGACAATCACACTGCTATCTCTCACATAGCGGTGTCCCAGGATTTGTAATCCCAGATCGTCGATTTTGTGGACCACGGATCTGGCGTTGGTGAGGTACAGACTCGGCAGTGGTTGCCTGTGGGGCTGCCGCCGCAGCCGTTGCAAGACACTGGACCTGCAGCCCCGCTTCTGCTTCCTCTCTCTGCGTCGCCTGCGCCGCCTCCCGGTCCCGATGACAAGCCACGGTGAGCCGGGCAGCCTCGCCAGTTCGTCCGGAATTTTGCGATCATAGCAAAATTCCTCTGTGATGGTTAATTCGCATCGATATCCAATGTCCACGATGTCCTGGCGGGTATATCGATGTTGTGCCTCAGTTGGTGCCAATAAGAGCAAGCAAACACTAACACTTTTAGTTGAGCCATCCATCGGTTTCTGTCGCAAATTATCCATAGATGCCTGGGTTTCACAAGGGGCTGGAGAATTGGCATCAGCGGTGTACTTGGCCATCTAATGGTGTTTTAAACTGGATGGTAGTTCAGTCCACGATAACAATACACACAAATGACTTTGCTCTTATCAATGACACTGTTTAGGATTCGACCTCTGAACTGGTTATTTGGATTATTGACCACTACAGGGGCTCCGGTAAGAGAGCACAGAGTCTTCAGTAGAACTCAGCACTTTATTCAGCTTCACTGTGCAGATGTGCATACATGTCTACGCACAATTATAGATATATAAAATATCTGAAACAATGAGAGAAAGAAACCCCATCAAAATACAATTGGAATAAGCAACTAAGTGTTTCTACTATCTAACAGTAAGCAACACTCTCAACACAAGTAAACTGACATATATAAACATTTAAATGTTGTCTTTTCCAGTCTATATTACCTGTACTAGCAAGTTGCCAACGGCGACCAATTGCACAAGTTAGCTAACCACTGTTGACTAACGAATGCAAACATGAGAATAAAACGAGTGTATAAACAATATAAACACACGCATTATTTTACCGAAGAAAGCAAGAAGAGTATGCTATCAATATTAATCAGAATGAATGAGAACAAGTACTCACATCGTCATTGACTACTGCACCGCTCTGAGCTGAATGACGAACGAAAACGCTAAACAGGAAACGGAAATACGAAGCGACCCTTCAAAATAAAAGACACGCCTTTCAGAATAAGACAATGAAACGACACATATTAAACGACTCGAAGAATTCTTAACAGCCGCCCCCCCATTTGCCTAGTAAATGTGAAAACCCCCAGATAATTCTTCAAGAGTCTTTCGTGGTGTCATCGTCGGGCTGGAGGACAGGAAGTTTGATCAGACGTGAAACTGGTCTTACAAGTCTTGCTGTTGACGAGAACATCTGCCGTTCTTACATGTCCATCTTGACTGGTGATTGTCTTGATCACTTTGCCAACAGGCCACTGACCTCTCGGAAGCGTTGGATCAACAATCAGAACAACTGAGTTCACTGTCAAGTTTACATTTGACTTCCTCCACTTGTGCCGTATCTGTAGATTTGGCAGATAGCTCCTTGTGAATTGACGCCAAAAATGATCCACCAATGTTTGACAATGGCGCCATCTTCGTCGGCCGATACTTGCTGGAGCATAGACAGCTTGAGGGAGTGTAGCGTCTAGCCGCCCCATGAGAAGAAGATTTGGCGTAACGGGGTCAGAGTCCGCTACATCGGCTGATACATAGCCCAGGGGCTTGGAGTTTAAGATCCCTTCCACTTCCACCAAAATTGTGTAGAAGACATCCTCTGAGACAGATTGAGACCCCACTGCAACTCGACGACCAGCCTTGATTGAACGCACCTCTCTCTCCCATACACCTCCAAAGTGAGGGGCATTTGGTGGATTGAGCTTGAACTGGATTTGGTAGTCTGCTAACTCCTCCTTCAGTTGGGGTTCCATAGCTGCAAAGGCCTCCCGTAACTCTCGCTCTGCGCCACGGAAGTTGGTACCACAATCAGAAAGCACTTCTTTAGGTCTGCCCCCGTCTAGCCATGAAACGGCGAAGAGCAAGAAGAAATGCGTCCAACATCCAGGGAGTTCAAAAGTTCTATGTGAACTGCCCGTGTGGTGAGACACTTGAAAAGAATGCCCCAACGTTTCTCAGTCCTCTTGCCAATCTTCACAATGTACGGCCCAAAGCAGTCGACCCCTGTTGAGTAAAAAGGGGGGAGACAAGTCTCAGACGTTGAGGAGGTAAGTCCGCCATCGGTGGAACCTTTGGCCGAGCTCTCCAATGCTGACAGGTTAGACAGTTAAGTTGGTGATATCGGATGGCTTGTCGTCCTCTCAGGATCCAGAATCGTCTTCGTACTTCAGCATAGACTCGTTCCGAGCCCGGGTGTAGCAGACGCTCATCCGTGTCTTTGATAAGAAGTTTCACCGCTGGGTGCTTTGGATCAAGCACAATGGGATGAATCTCTCCGACACTTGGATCTCGTACTCTGCGTAGTCTACCTCCGACACGGATGAGTAATGATGCTGCATCCCACTCTGGAGAGAGGCTAGCCAACCGACTGTGATCGTGCACAGATTTCTGTGCCTTTAGCGCAACAACTTCTTCCGGGAAGCTCTGCATTTGACACCTTCTCAAGAGCAAGACCTCAGCCTCCCGATGACAGATAGGTGGGTCATGCACCGTAACCGCGGCCGCCCCATGCGCTTGTCTCGTCGCATCCAATAACTCCCTCCAACAGTTGAACTGTGTGGCGTCAGGGATGTTTTCAGTTGGCTTAGTTGAAACCAAACAGCAAAAGGTGATAGATTTCAGCTCGGACGAACTTTCTTTCGAGGCTTATACGGGCCTCTTTGGCCAGCACTCCGCATTATGGGTGAGGAACTGTGGTCCTTGAGTCCAGCGACTGGACTCTGTTAGATCCAGCAATAATTTTCCCCTAGTTATGTCATCTGCTGGGTTATTCTGACTGTCAACATAGCGCCAAGTCTGACGGTCTGTTAGTTCTTGAATCTCCGATACGCGGGTTCCAACAAACACCTTGAATGGACAGGAGTCCGATTGTAGCCATTCTAGAACGGTAGTTGAGTCAGACCACAGGATAGTTTGCTGTATGTGGAGCGTCATTTCAGTCTCGAGGAGCTTGGCAAGTTGGGCACCTGCCAGGGCTGCGCATAGTTCAAGGCGAGGTATCGATTGTTGTCTTTTCGGGGCAACTCTTGACCTAGCCATAACGAAGGATGTGTGAATGATATTCTTTGCTTGGACTGTAAGATAGGCTACTGCTCCATAGGCCCGTTCTGAAGCATCGCAAAAGATATGGAGGTTGTACTCCACATCGTCGTCTTCTAGAGAACTTGGGGAGTAACATCGAGGAAGGAACACGCAGTTGAGATGTTTCAACTCATCTTCCCATGTTTGCCAGGCTTGTCGAAGGTGAAGAGGTAAATCCGGGTCATTCCAACTTCTTTGTTTAGACCAGAGCTGTTGAATGAGGACTTTGGCGCGGGTAGTATAAGGCACCATAAATCCCAGAGGATCATACTGACTTGCCAGCACTTGGTAAGCTGCTCTCATTGTCAATGTCGAGTATTTGATGATTCGATACTGGTAGCCGAGAGTATCAGCCGTGCAGTTCCGTCTCAGGCCGAGAGTGGGTTCAAGTGGATCGGTGCGGTTTTGGCTTAGCCATTGGTTGGCAGCAGGTGACTTGGTGGGAAGATGGGCTATTACTGCAGGCTGGTTAGTTGCCCACTGTCGGAGATCAAATCCTCCATCGGCCAACAAAGTGCGCAACTGGTCGCCTCTCTGTTTAGCGGTCCAGATGTCGGGGAAGCTTTCGAGGCAGTTGTCAACATAAAAGCTCTGCTGAACTGACTGCAGTACCTCGGGATGGCTCTCCTTGTAATTGCGAGCATGTCGTTGAAGAGCAAATACTGCACAGCAGGGGCTACTTGTCGTGCCGAAGGGTAACACTTGCCATTCATATACATCTGGGGGGTCTTCACAACGCATGTCTCTCCAGAGGAACCGCAAGAGAGGTCTGTCCTCTGGAAGTAAGCGAATTTGGTGAAACATTGCACGGATATCTCCACTCACTGCCACTTGATGCTGCTGAAATCGAATGAGGACACCTACTAAGGATGGACTCAGTGTAGGCCCAGGTAGAAGTTGGTCGTTCATGGAGACTCCTTGATGTCGAAACGAACAGTTAAAAACCAATCGTGGTTTATTGTTATGACACACGAGATGGTGTGGAAGATACCATGCTTCTGCAGACTGGTTTACTTCTTCACGGTTAAGTATTTTCGTATATCCAGCTGCAATAAGCTTGCCGATCTCAGCTGAGTAGATAATGGCCTTCTCTGGATCCCTTTTCAATCGTTTCTCTGTGGCTCTGATATGAGCTATGACTGAATGTGGAGAACTGTTGAGCTTCGGAGCTCCAGTCTTCCTCAATAGAGGTGTTGCATATCGGTTGACTCCTCCAACTTCGAGACACTGGGTTTTCTTCTCCAGCAGATTCATGGCCTCTTGATCCTCGCGTGAACGGACGACCACTTTCTCGTTCCGAAAAGGTAAGATATCAAGCTGCCATAGCCTTGCAACATTTTGGTACAGAAGATCCTCTGGACTAGTTAATGAAGTGAGAAGGCACTGTTGTGTTGGGGTGTGTCCATCAGTACACCCTTGTGCCCCTTGTAGCGCCCAGCCAAGGGCAGTTCGAACAGCAATGGGACCACCATTGATGCCTCGACGAATTGGCTCCATAGCTGTGATTAGATGTACATGATCTGAGCCGAGAAGCAACACTGGGCGTGCGTTACGGAATGACTTCAGGGGTATTCCTTTCAGATGGGAGTAACGTTTCTGAAGCAACTTAACTGGGTAAGTTTGCTCCATCAGATCAAGCCCTGCTGCGGTAAATGCTCCTTGCACATGGTACCGCTTCTGTGGGTTGTCTTGGGGAGAGATTTCAAAGCTGACTGTAACCCCTTGGAGGTGCGTAACATCTGGCCGTACGGTACGCAAAGCTAGAGTCTCTGATTCACCCCTCAACCGGAGCTGCTTGACGGCCGATGTTAAGATCATTGTCCGTTGAGCTCCATCATCTAATACTGCAAATGTTTCCAGTGAGTTGGATTTGTGGTGTAACACGACAGGAACTACCTTCAAAAGCACTTGTGCTGTCCTTACACTAGGCGTCAAATACACACGGCTCTCTGTGGTCCTTGAAGGTGAGCCAGTGAAGCGATATTGAGCAGCGTCGTGAAGCACTTGGAGATGAATACTGCCACAGTCACTACAAGGTTTTTTCAAGTTACAGGACTCAGGTGTGTGACTACGTGCACACTTCCAGCAGCGTTTTCCTTCTGTTATCCACTTGTTTATATCCACCGCAGATTGCTATCTTATGGTGGGGCAACGACTAATGTAATGTTCTTTGCTGTTGCAAAAGAGGCAGTGGATTGTGGGCTGTCTCTTGCCGCTGGATGACTTGGACGCGCTAGGTTGCTGGGGCTCGGAGCCATGATACACAGCTACGCTACGGCCTTTCCCTTGAGATGAAACCTTCTCTTTTCCGTCATTTGTCAGTTTCTCCATCTGATAGCGTTGTACTAATCGACTTGAAAGGCGCTGTTGCTGGGTTTTCCCTTGGAGCCATCCATTCAGGTCTTGCAGGTTGTAGGGGTTGAGACTCATGGTGTCAAGCTTCCCTTGTAGCTGAAGATATTCAATGAACCCATCTCGATGGTACCTTGGTAGCTTACTGAGCAAGCGATCGACATGGGAACAGCAGTTTAATTCCATCCCTTTAGGTCCCTCCAAGGAGAGCAGCATGCTGACTAAGAGGTGGACTCTGAGGGCGAAGCTTTGAAAAGTTCGTGCATCACCAGATTTGACATCTGACATAGTCAGAATGGCAGCTATTTCACTTTGCGCCAGTTGGTGAGGCTGGCCATACTGTAGCTGTAGGGCTTGCATGGTTGCGGAGTATGGAAATGGATCATGACGGCACGACTGACCAATCATTTGTGCTTCCGGGAGTTCAAGATGCTCCAATAGAACATGGTATTTGTACTTTGTTGGAATTTAGCTCTAAATCAATGTTAGAATTTAATTTTAAACCAATGTAACCTCAAATTAGTAATCTGACACCAATTTGCGACCTTACCCAACTCTCACTCATCCAACAATATGCGCGCTCGTTCTGCAATAGAAAGGTATCAGGAAGCCGGCATTTTCACGCACGAGTGGATTTATTCCCAATACACAGATTTACTACATATGCGCCTGGGTCTCGGATCCCTCTCAATACAACTCTACACCTCTCTTGCCACCAACAGAACAGAACTTTTCCGAGTTGCCCAGTAGTGATTCATACTATACAATATGTAAATTATACAAAGACAAAGGCATCCTGGAATGATTCTATTGGCTATGTGTATCCTGCAGTTAACTTTAGCTTGCTCTCATTGGTCTTTCTCCCCTGAAGAAACATGTGGTGGCTCCTCCTGGTTGTGCTTGATTCATCTCGTCTTCACCCCCTCCTTGCGGCGATCACCATCTGTCCTGAAACATTCCATTCTTGCACATTCTCGAACCCCCCATTCTGTTGCGCTCCACCAGTCACACCCCCACACACAGTCTCACACCCCCACACACAGTTTCACACCCCCACACACAGGATGTAGCAACATACCATGAACTACGCCAAGCTCCAACTCTTACATTCCTTTAACTTTTTCCGTGAGTTCGGGATAGGGCTCAAGCAGATTATCCAAGGCTAACTTGAGGTTGGCAAACTCCCTCTCACTATCTATCGTGAAATGGGGAATTTTGGGTTTCGGCACGCCATATATTGACCGTGTTTGCAAATCAAAGTCTCGTGGAGTCATAATCTGACTCGTTGGTTGTTGTGGCTGGGCCGCTTGATTGCTGTGACTCACTGCTGGGATTGATGGAACAAATGGCTTGGGTGCAGGCACAAAGTGATATGGTTTGTAAGACGAGGAAACCTGCGGTGGAGGATAGCTCAACCGTGCTGATGTGAAGAATATTATAGGAGCAATCATGTTATCAAATGTAATCAGGAATAAACCTAATATCACAACAGTCAAATATCACACAAAGTCTAAACATCACTCAACATTACAAAAGAATAAAGACTCACACCACACAACACTATATTATGAGATATTGTTGCTAATTTTGGTTCATTCATTAACCAACAAATCTGGGAACCAAACAACACAGCCACCTGCACCTAGGTTGAGGCAACCACTCAGGTCAGGGCAACCGAACAAACTCCACTCTAAATAAACATGAAAGGAGGCGGATGTGGACCGGACAAACATCGGCCAGGACCAGAATACACATACCTTTGAGATTGAATGTACCTTTGATACTGTTGTGTAAACCTGTATTGATTTCTGAATTGATTGTAATGTGTCGGCACATGTCGACGTGACTTATGATTCTCAATAAAAGACCCGGGGAGAATTGGAGGTTCAGAGATCAGACCTGTTCACTGGGGTTTCATCTCTCCTGGCCAGAAACTTGCTGACTGCGGTCCGTGTCCGAATTCCTACTTGCCGAGGAGTGAGTCGCTCCTCCACATTGGGGCGATTCTCCCTTGACAGCTGAATAGCTAGGATAAGAAGCCATTGGCTGAGACTGCTGCAGGGACTGATGTATGGGGACAAACTCATCCTTTCTGTGAAACTGCTCTGTCATCTGTGGCTGAGATGGGACAGGTGGGATATGGCGTTGCTGGACCACGTTTGGTGACACCATACCAGATGAAATGGCTGAACAAGGAGAGGTGGGAGTTGCTAGAGAAACTGGCTGTATTTTTCGAAACGCAGAATTTTCCATGTTACATCCTGCTGCAGTAGCGTCACCTTTGTGCTTATCCACTCCCTCCAACTTGGAAGTAATGCTTACTGATGTGTCTCTCTCCGCCTGAGCTGTCATGCCAAGCACTGGTGGTGGAGGGTGGACATGTGAAGGGAGCTGAAGCGATGACTGGGTGTGTGGGGGCTGTGCCCTAGTCTTTGTCATGTTGTGGTCATCATCTTCCTCTTGTCGCGTGAGGAACGCATTAATGTGTTCCAACAGCTCCTGGCGACGACGTTGCTTTGCTTCATACTGTACGAGTTTGTTAGTGAGTTGTGTAATTTCCATCCTATCCTCCCTCTCACTCCTGGTCATGGATTCAACAAGTTGTCTTAGTGCTGTGGTGCTTAGTGGGTCACCTGAACTGGGACTAGGTGTAGCTGTACTGTGGGCAGAGTAAACACTCACATCTGCTTTTCCACCATCTGCTGCGGTCGCTACTCCTCTCTGCTCCTCTTGAACCCTCTCGTTGGGTTTGGAGGAAAGTGCAGACCTTTGTGGATGGTAAGAACGGATGTAGTTCTCGAGATGCTTGGGTGTATGCAGTTGTCTCTCATGTCGCTGTTGCACGTCAGGACGAGGGTGAGATGGCGAGTCCTCCGCTGAAGACATGTCTTGTAGGAGTCAATTAATCCGGCTCGAAGGACCTTTGTTGAAGATTCGACCTCTGAACTGGTTATTTGGATTATTGACCACTACAGGGGCTCCGGTAAGAGAGCACAGAGTCTTCAGTAGAACTCAGCACTTTATTCAGCTTCACTGTGCAGATGTGCATACATGTCTACGCACAATTATAGATATATAAAATATCTGAAACAATGAGAGAAAGAAACCCCATCAAAATACAATTGGAATAAGCAACTAAGTGTTTCTACTATCTAACAGTCAGCAACACTCTCAACACAAGTAAACTGACATATATAGACATTTAAATGTTGTCTTTTCCAGTCTATATTACCTGTACTAGCAAGTTGCCAATGGCTACCTATTGCACAAGTTAGCTAACCACTGTTGACTAACGAATGCAAACATGAGAATAAAACGAGTGTATAAACAATATAAACACACGCATTATTTTACCGAAGAAAGCAAGAAGAGTATGCTATCAATATTAATCAGAATGAATGAGAACAAGTACTCACATCGTCATTGACTACTGCACCGCTCTGAGCTGAATGACGAACGAAAACGCTAAACAGGAAACGGAAATACGAAGCGACCCTTCAAAATAAAAGACACGCCTTTCAGAATAAGACAATGAAACGTCACATATTAAACGACTCGAAGAATTCTTAACAGACATCATTCGGTAACTTTAAAAAAAACCCATAAAAAACTTGCCGTTCAGAATTGAATTTGCGTCATTTTTACCACTCCCATGATGCTTTTAGGTCTATAAACCGGCGAAAAGTCCGCACAGCAAGCCCATGCAGGTGTGTCCTAAATTTTGCGTGCTTGATGTTTTTTTTCCTGTTTCGCAAGCGTCAGCGCTACGTCATAGGACAACATTATTTATTAGGCCAATCGCTCATTAAAAAAATTGACGGTGTTAAAAGGGGTTTGGATTAATCCCAATAATAACGCATTTTTCGGACACCTTTAATATATATATATATATATATATATATATATATATATTAGTGCTGTCAAGTGATTAATTTAACTAATTAATCACAAAAAATTCCATGATTAATCATGATTAATCACATTTTTCAACTACTATTTTTTGCGAAGCTTATAACAGATATTTACTTGAATAATATCTTGGAATTGATGCAAAATCACCAAATATGAAGTATATTTAATTCAAAGACTGTTCTAATAGCTCTCTTGTATTCGTGAATACGATCTAAATGGAGACATCTTTGCAGACATTTATTTTCTAAACATTTCTCACAACTGCCCACAAGCGCCACACTCCAGCAGTGTTGGTTTGCAAGGCCCAGTGGTAACTTAAACACACTAAAGACAGCTAATATGGCACAATATTTGCAAAATATGCAAATTATTTTTTAAGTAAATCAAACTGAGTTAACTGAGTTAAAATATTTAACTGAGTTAGATTTTTGGGGATTAATGACCTGAGTTAATGCTTACATTTTGACAGCCCTAATATATATACATACATTTTAGGGCTGGGTGATAAACCGAAAATTTACCATTATCAAAATGTATTACAATAACCGACATAATTTTGTCCATGTCGGTAAACTTGGTGTTTAAAAAAAAAAAAGAAAGTCTTTTCTGTCTGCATCTATGTTCATGCCCCTTTAAGACGGCTACAGCGCGTGTAGTCACGTGACTCCACCCATCTGAACAAATCAAATCAAGAAGCGGTCGCCACGGCTGAAGACGACGTAACGTTAGTTGAAGTTGTTCCTGTTGCGCTTGTCCCAAAAAGAAATTCTGCTGTTTGGAAATGTTTTGGGTTCCATAAAGACGATGTTTTAGCAAAAGAACACAAACTAAAAAGTGCGTGGTAATCCCCCCAAAACAGGGCCTTCAACTTAAAATCTTGGGTTAAAGTTAAGTTGGAATGATATAGGCTATATATGGTATTTAAAAAAAAAATCATATTTTTTATATAATATTGATAAAGATTTTTCTGTAGTGCATCTTTATCAGTTTTGTATACATAAAAATAAACTTATCTTCCTTAATATTGTATAATTTGAAACACCATTGTTTTTAAAATTTCAATCATTATTACACTAACTCATTCAAATACAGTAGTGTATCATCTTGGTTCCTTGACTGTATTTTCAGTTTCGGCAGAAAATATACACTATATCCCTTAAATGATTTTTTAAACCACTGTACTTTGTATTCAAATGAAGATATATTGTACAACTTAAAAATATTTTTAAATAAATATATAATCTATAAAATAAAACAGGTATAGTTGCATTTGGGCGCATATTTTCATCCTGCGCAACTTCTTTCAGACTTCTGCCTAAATCATCAGTCGTGTGACTTTCAAGCGGCTGTGTCTGAATAACGTTGCATTTAATGTACCACTTGGCAGTGATGTGATTTGCCGTAACGGTCAGGTAGTGCAGTGGGGGCTGCTGACAAAGCCGTTGCTAATTTGTCTCTAGTCTTGTTGTACAAATCAAGAATTAAGGTATTGGTGAAATAGGTCTGAGCAGGAACCTTATAACGTTCCACTCATTTGCACAACAATGTGATGTAGGCGTTAATCTGTTACCATGTTTGTTGTACTTCCAACGACGTAGTTTAGCACTTGCAACACACCGCTTGCGAGCTTCCCATGCAGCTTGGGCCAAAATGAATGTGAGAGGGGCAGTAACGTACAGTGAATGCACCTGCGCTCGAAAATCCAGGATGTAAAAAGGTGGAGTAGACAGCACTGCTCCTCATCGTCATAAAATATTGTGAATAGTTCGATTCAGTGCGCACTGAACCGTGACCACTGTATCGAACGATTCAATACCGATACATGTATTGTTGCACGCCTAATACATATATAATATATATATATATATATATATATATATATATATATATATATATATATATATATATATATAGAGAGAGAGAGAGAGAGAGAGAGAGAGAATTGAATTTGCGTCATTTTTACCACTCGCCATGATGTTTTTAGTTCTATAAACCGGCGAAAACTCTGCACAGCAAGCCCAGGCGTGTCCTAAATTTCGCGATGATGGTAAGGTATTGGAGTTTTTCCAGCGTCAGCGCTACATCATAGGACTACATTGTTTATTAGGCCAAGATGACTCTTAATGCTTGTTAAAAAAATTTACGGCGTTAAAAGAGGGTTGGATTAATCCCATTAATAACGCGTTTTTCTGACACCTCTAATATATATTGTTTTAATTAGTCGCCAAATAGATGCAAATTACTAGGTTATAAACCCTTAGTTAACTAAATGTACTCAATGCGTACTCAATGTGTTAGTTTTTTATATTCAAGAAAGCTGTCAAATGAAGACTCAACAACTGATCCAAGTTTTGTTCCGATTGTTTCTTAAATTCTCTGGAGTTCAGGAAATAGTACAAAGACAGAGATATCTGGGTGACTTTTTCTTAACCTCACGAGGAACTGTACGCGAGGGAGTACAGTTGGAAAAATTGTGCTTTTTTTTCAGCCCACCCTCACATTTTATATGATTTCTCTAGACAGGCTTCAATGACAATGATAATGTAGGTTGAAATCGGTCATCCTCGCTCCCTCCCACGGCACAGGTCCACGTCCAAGGGTAGGTCCTCTCCAGATTGGTTATCGGCTGGAAGGTTGATTCTGGTTCCCAGGACTGGCATTCCAAGGCTGGCCTTCTCCAGCGGGCAGTCTCCTGTAATCTTGTCCATATGCAATTGTGTGTGTGTGCTTCCCTTTTTGGTATGTCTGCCTCTCTACGGTATATGTGGAAAATGTGCTTTATCGTATTTTTGTCCATGAAGTGCTGTTTGGTTTGTAATCAGTTTGTAATGTTCAGACTGAATATGTTTTCTGTGATTGTGAGTGTAGGTCATGAAAATACTATGTGCACCAGCAGTGTTTTCGTCAACAATGACGATGACGAAAAATATTTAGTTGACGACCTTTTTTCACAACGATAACGACACGATGATGAGCTAAACGTGGCTCTTTGATGACAAAAACATGACGTGACAAACATGAATTTTCATTGATGAGACGAGACATGACGAAATTGTTAGCATGTGGTCCGTCAGACGTGTTCAAAATTTCTTACATCCCTTCCTATTGTACATCTAAATAAAGTTGTATTTGTATTTGTATGTGATCTGTCTTTACAAAAAAATTTCCCAGTGCCACGTATCCTCGTTTGGGCACACCCGCCACCGGGACAACACGCAGGGTGCATGTGCCGCACACACCGGCACAACAAAACATGACCTGGTGAAGCTGCTGCCTCTGCAACCCGACCCCGGATAAGCTGCAGATATTGGATGGATGGATGGTAAACTGATGAAATTTCTCTACACTGAAAAGCATACCTAAAAACTCTTTCTCAATCAGAGCCTAGCCCTGTTCCGTCTGTGTGAGTGCTCTACTTGCAAAAACAAACTTGTGTCTGATGCTTCGCACTGCGCTACTAAATCCTCCTCGGGGCAGTAATACTTCCGGACAGGAGCATCTGCAATCATCATTTTAAGTGTCACAAAAGCCTTTTCATGTTGCTCTGTCCAGTCCCATTCAACATCATCGTGTGTCCTTAGTACTTCACATTGGTCTGAAAGTTTGGGCCAAAATTTTGGCAGATAGTTTAACATACCCAACAGTCTTTGCACTGCCTTCATGTCTGTGGGTCTCGGCATGTGTTGGCAATGGCACGGACCTTGTCTGGGTCCACTTTCTGTCCACTTTCTGTGAGCTTGTGTCCATTGTAACTGCACCCAGCCTGTCTCTTTGCTGGGTTCAATTTAATCTGTCCAGAAACTGTCACAACTGTCATGATCTCTTATCGCATCTTCCTGACTCTCACCCTGGCCTGTAATAAGCACATTGTCTGCATGATGTATAGACCGGGCAGCTGATCCAGTGCTTGATTCAATTTTCTCTGAAAAATCTCAGGTGTTGCACTAATCCCCATGGGCATCCAGAGCAATCTGTCGCGCCCAAACAGGGTGGAGAATGTAGTCAGGTAGCTTGACTCCTCTTCATGTTTGACATGCCAGAAACCGCTTTTTACATCACACACTGTGAATAGTCTAGCTTTAGACTTGTCTGGGAGTACATCTTCAATAGTTGCCAATGGGAAGTGATTGCGCTTGAGAGCCTTATTTAAAAGCTTTGGATCAATGCATATTCTTGGTCTACCATTTTGTTTTTGCACTACCGCCATGCTGCTGATCCACTCTGTGCTACAGTCCACAGGTGCACTTGGAACTCTGATATAATTTATGGTTTCTAGGGTTCGTCCTCTTAAATTTACATTTACCCAGTGGTTTCACATTACTATCATTATACACCAGTATTACAGACTTTGTCTCATCAAGTCTTATATCAGTGTTTAACAGGTGATACATTACATGTTGCACCACAATCAGTCTGGAATTTTTCCACATTTATGCCTAAGAGCATGCCTGCAAACAGCTTTGTGTCATTTTCTTAGTGAGAGCATATGGTATTCACATTTTTCAAGTTATGTCACATCTCTAACACACAGAATGTCCTCGTATTCACTTTTACAGTCTTCTACATAGTGAACCGATGTCTTTCTCTTGACTTCTGGTCGACCTTTACATTTCACCGCAAAATGGTTGTCTTGACCACACTTTGCATTTCTTGCCGAAAGCTGGACATTTTTGTTTGCTTCTCCCGTGTGTGCTACCGCAGAACTTGCAATCCACCATGTTGTCTTTGTCTGTATGCTGCTGGCGGAAAGCACCGTGCACGGCATAAACTTCCTCCACTTTTCCATCAATAGTCCTGCAGTTTTCCCGGAACAGCTCTGCTACTCTGCAGAGCATCCAAAGTGATGTCCCTTTCCCTCAGTAGTCTTTCCTGCATGTTGGCGTCATTAATGCCGCACACGGTTCGAATGATTCTCTCAAATTGGCAAAGTTACATGTTTGAGCAAGCTGCTTCAATTCGGTAACATAGCTGTCAATTGACTAAAAAATGTACATCTCTCGACAGTTTCATTTACTGTTAGACTGCAGTAGGTGTCGAATTTCTCAATCATGTCCCTCCAACTTCCACTCGTCCTGTACTGTGTCCCCCATCAGCTTATCAAGCACCTCCCTGCCACTCTCCCCAACGAGATAACTGAAGTGCTTCACCCGCTTATTTTTGTCATCCTCTGCAACAGTTAATCCAACATAAAGTTGAAACGCGTCCCGCCACGTCATCCACATTTTAGTCAAGTTGCTGGAGTCCAATCACAACGTCTGTGGAGCTTTTAGTCAATGCTAGTTGCTTGTCTGACGATGCTAACCTCCGCTAACTGATAGAGCCTTGCCGTTTTCTTGGGTCACAAAAATTCGTGCAAAATCCTTTGCCGCTGCCACCATGTTAAATTGTGGGTTTTATAATAAAACACACGTCCAGCTTCTTTGCTCTGACCCAACTCGGTCAACCTTTTTTTGTAACAAGCAGTTCTTCAAGTCTACTACTTTCATACATTCAGGCTTCAACTGCTCAAGACAGCACAAGATTGTCCCCTATTGGCGCAGCTGATAAGAACAGACAAAGCCTCTGCCTGTTAGAGATGGGTAGAACCCAGCCATTTTTTTTAATTGCACAAGAAATTATTAAAATATTGATGTCTTTGCCAGGCCTGATGTGTGTGCAACGTTTCATGAATTTTCATTTATATTTAGAACCACAATATCAACATTGTTTTGTTGGCCAACTTTGCTTTGCCACGCCCACAGCTTTTTACGAAAAATCTGAAATTTCGTATTTTGACATCATGAAGCCATAAACACTCTTCCGAGCAAATATGAGGTAGAGCCTGCTAACCTGTTGGGAGAAAAACAAAAGAAGAAAACATCTACTTCCTTTAGCCAGTAGTTCTCCCACTATAATGAAAAATAAATTGCCGATGTCTGCAGGGATGGACTCAAATAGGAAATATTTTGAAAAGATAGGATCATCTGAGTCATGTTACAGCAGCTTTTATTGCCACAGTGAAATACCAGACTTTGTGGCACCATAATACAGATAATACAATACGATTTTTATCGCACATTTCACAACAGATGGAGCTGTAACAAAGCCCATATGGCCACACCCTTCGTCGAAAAGTCCTAATATTTGGCATAGAGTAAGATGACTTGATGACTTGTCTTGAAGCTGTCCTGACAAATTTAGAGTGGGATTTATTCAACGGGCTCTGTGCAGTATGTTATAATGTAAAATAAGATGTTTTTTGTTGCCAGTAGCTGGTGCGATATATATAACAGAATATTAACATATATATTTCTTCTTTCCTCACATTCTTTGCTGCACATAGTTTCTACAAAACAAAGTTCACTGCTCGGGCCCTAATAATTTCTCCAAAGTCAATAGGGCTCTCACAATGGTTGTTGCTCGGGCCCTAATAAATCAGACAATAATGGCAGGGCATTTCAGCATCAATTGAAATCAGACCTGATCGGTTTCACGGACCATATTCGATAGAATTTGTCTAGTTCGACGCTGAGTGAATATGTAAGATATGTAATATCTTTTCCATAACATAAGTATCATGTACAGTGTTTATCCATTTGTAACCTAAAGCGTAGTACATTTCATTCCCTTTGCTGATTAATATATCTGTATATTAATTCCATAATTGTTACACATTCTTCAACAGTTGGTATTTCTACCTTCAACCATTTTCTTTTAATTTTTTTTTCCAAACTTTGTTTATTCGTTTTTTATCAGAAATTGCACAGCCATGCAAATCTGTAGAGCTAAATGAATGACATTTAGTAGAACTCCCCTTGAACATGGAAAGTATAACATACTCAAGCAAACAAAACCAGAAAAAGGAAAAAAAA
The DNA here is from genome assembly GCF_059441095.1 of Idiotropiscis lumnitzeri. Lineage (NCBI taxonomy): Eukaryota > Metazoa > Chordata > Actinopteri > Syngnathiformes > Syngnathidae > Idiotropiscis > Idiotropiscis lumnitzeri. The sequence continues at coordinate 15,507,367 of NC_142408.1, read as the reverse complement.
TCAAATAAAGTGGAAATAAAGCCTCCAATCACTTTTGAATAATAACAAATACAACTTCAGATAAAATAATAAAATAAGTAAATTCAGTACCCATGAAATCATATATATATATATATATATATATATATATATATATAGTGAGGAGAAGCGGTATATACATTATCTATACCGCTTCTCCTCACTAGTGCCTATATATATATATAAAAAGAACAATCAAAACCATAAAAAACATAGAAATAGCGAATATACAAACAAAAGGACCTCCAGAGAGAATGACAGTAATTTTTTAATCAAATCAGCATGTACACTCGTCTTAAACAACAGGATAGTCCATTTGTCCAACCAGCTGATATACCGGCTGCCAAAGCCGTCTAAAGTCATCAGAAGAACTTAGTAGTAACATCCTAATCTTTTAAGTTTGAGAAAATAAAGAATATCCCTGAGCCAGTGAATAAAAGCAGGAGGTTGGGGCGATTTCCATTTAAGAAAAATTAATCTCTGTGCAACAATAGTCATAAAGGAAAAACATTGCGTTTGGGAGGCGGTCAATGGAGAACCGGAAGAACTCCAAACAAAGCACTAAAGGGGTTAGGGTAAATTTCTCGACCCACCACCTTAGACAACAAACACTTCATTCCAAAAGGCACCAAGTTGAGAGCATAACCCAAACATGTGCAAAGGATTTGCAGGAAACTGCTGGCACCTATCACCAAGCTGGGGTGATTGTGTTATACATCTTACCAAGACGAGCTTTGGTATAATGGACACAATGTACAAGTTTGCATTGAATAACAGAGTGCCTTGCACATATGGAGGACTTGTGTCCCTGTGTTAAAATACGCGACCAAAGCTCATCAGAGATGGCCTCCCGATGTCCTACCCCCAAATGGTCTTTATTGAACTCTGGTATTTTGAGCGGATTGAAAGCATATGATTATAAAGGAACCTTTCAATTTAGATATCGGTAAGAATAGAATAGAAAATAGAAATCCCTTTATTGTCATTGTACTCAAGTGTGCAACGAGATTAGAGGGCTCCCCTCTCCAGTGCAATACAACAATAATACAGACAAATATATAAATTAGATAAATAAAGAAGACAGTGCAATGGAATTCAGTACTGAATAGGGCATATAGAAACACATCACAATGCTGTTTTGCGAGGTTAGGGTGGTCTCGTGTGTGTGTGAGAGTTCAGTATGGAGATGGCTCTCGGAAAGAAACTGTTTCTCAGTCTATTGGTCCTTGATTTGATGCATCTGTAGCGCCTGCCAGAGGGCAACAGGTCGAACAGGTGTGAGTTTGGGTGGGTATTGTCATTGACGATGTTGAGAGCCCTTCTGAGGCACCGGGCGGTGTAGATGTCCGACAGTGGGGGGAGAGGGCAGCCAATAATCCTTTGCGCTGTTTTGACTGTCCTCTGGAGCCTCACTCTGTCCGCCTCAGTGCAGCCGCTGTACCAGGTGGAGACACAGTACGTCAGCAGGCTCTCGATGGACGAGTGGTAGAAGGCCAGCAGCAGCTTCCTGTCCAGGTTGAATTTCCTGAGGACTCTCAGGAAGTGCAGACGTTGGCGGACCTTCTTTACCACTGCTGTGGTGTTGTGAGTCCAAGAAAGGTCATCGGAGATCTGTACTCCCAGGAACTTGAACGTGCGGACCCTCTCCACACACACGCCTTCGATGCAGAGGGGGGGCGGCAGCGTCTTGTTCCTCCTGAAGTCGACGACAATCTCCTTTGTTTTAGCAGAGTTAAGGTGCAGTCTGTTGTCCTTGCACCAAGTTGTCAGTCTCTTTACCTCCTCTCTGTAGGCTGTCTCGTCACCTTCCGAGATCAGTCCGACCACTGTCGTGTCGTCAGCAAACTTGACGATGGTGTTGTTGCCGTGGGCCGGGCTGCAGTCGTAGGTGTAGAGGGCGTACAGGAGAGGGCTCAGCACGCATCCTTGGGGGGAACCGGTGCTCAGCATGAGGGTGGAGGACGTGTAGGGGCCGAGCAACACAGTCTGGGGTCTGTTGGTCAGAAAGTCCTTAATCCAGATGCGTGTGAGGGCAGGGAGGCCGAGAGTGTCCAGTTTGGCGACGAGGATGTCTGGGATGATCGTGTTGAATGCCGAGCTGTAGTCCACAAAGAGCATCCTTGCATAGCTCTGCTGTCGTTCCAGGTGGCCCAGCACAACATGCAGAGCAGTGTCGATGGCGTCCTCAGTGGATCTGTTAGCCCGGTATGCAAACTGGTAGGGGTCCAGAGTGGGAGGAAGGCAGTCCCTGATGTGCTGGAGAACCAGCCTCTCGAAGCACTTCATAATGACTGGTGTGAGAGCAACAGGACGGTAGTCATTCAGGTGGACGGCTGGTGACTTTTTGGGGACAGGAATAATGGTGGAAGTTTTCAAGCAGGAGGGGATGACTGCCTGAGCCAGGGAGCGGTTGAAGATCCTTCAGAAAACATGTGACAGTTGGTGGGCACATGCTCTGAGGACCTTGCCTGGTATTCCGTCGGGTCCAGTAGCTTTCCTGGGGTTGACCGCCAGGAGCGCGCGCCTCACATCGTGTTCCTCTACGATGAGTGGGGGGGAGTTGGAGCTTGAAGTGCGGGGGTGTGACGGTTGGGGCGAGTCAAAGCGAGCGAAGAAGCAGTTAAGCTCCTCTGCCAGCGATGCACTCGGGTCTACAGAGGTCGTGCTGCTGCCACGGAAGTTGGTGATGCTCCGTAGACCCTGCCACACCTCCCGTGGCCTGTTACTGGCAAGGTGGGCCTCCAGCCTCCCCTTGTAGGTTGCCTTGGCTAGCTTGATGCCTTTGCTCAGTTCAGCACGAGCCACCCTGTACTGGGCTTTGTCGCCTGACCTGAAGGCAGCGTCACGGGCCTTGAGGAGAGAGCGAACCCTGCTGGACATCCAGGGCTTCGCGTTTGGAAAGGTCCGTATAGTCTTATGTTGGGACACAGTTTCCATGCAGAACTTGATGTAGTCCAGTACACAATGCGTGTAGACATCAAGGTCCTGATGATCAAAGAGGTCCCAGTTTGTGTCATGAAAGCAGTCCTGTAATTCACTCATGGCGTCGTCACGCCAGGTTTTCACAGTCTTTGTGGTAGGCCTGAATCTGCGCCTGAGAGGGGTGTACGCAGGTGCGAGCTGCAAGGACAGGTGGTCTGACTGGCCGAGAGGGGCGAGTGGGAGGGCTCTGTATGCGTGCTTGATGTTCGAGTACACATGGTCGAGAGTGTTGTCTCCCCTCGTTGGGCACTTGACATGCTGGTGAAACTCTGGGAGTACAGTCTTTAAGAGTAAGACATCTATGTCAGAGTCTTTGGGCCAGTGAGGAAAGATGGGGAAGTTACTGCGAACACAACTGCGAACCTGTAGGCACCTGGAGAAATGATGAGGTGGAAGAAGAAATTTAGTTCTAAGCTGTTGAAAGGAGGCAAGGATGTCATCAATAAATAAGTCCGCGAAAGTTTGAATGCCAAGATTCGACCAGAGCACAAATGCTTCATATGTGAGAGAGGGAGGAAAAATCTGATTTGCTGCAATAGGAGTATTAAGAGATAACATTTGCAGACCAAAGTAGCGTCGAAATTGGGACCAAATCTTGAAAGCGGTTTCAACTATTTTGTTCTTTGTATAACCAGCCGTTTACAGTTGAATATGTGAATACAGTAGCGCCTTGCGAGAGACGGAGAGTTTTATTCCATAGCTAACTAGTCAGAAGGTGAATGAATATCACCTCTGATCCAAGATATAAAAATCCTAATATTAGATGCTCAATAATAGTATCTAAAATTAGGTAAGGCCATGCGCCCCCCAATGATTTAGGCCTTTGTAAATATTGCAGAGACGGTCTAGGAACCTTCCCTTCCCAAAAAAGTCTGAAATAAGAGAATCTACTGAAGAAAGAAGAAGTAAAAAAATAGGGATATATTAGAAAAGATACAAAAAACGGGGAAGAACATTCATTTTGACACCAGAGACAATTTTAGTCAGGACCAACGCTCAAGGTCATCTTTAATTTCCAACAACAAAGGATAAGTGTTGGCTTTAAATAGATCCTCCGGTTTATGCGTAATTTCGATTTTGAGATATGTAAAATTATGAACAGCTACTTTAAAAGGAAAGCTTTGAAACAAAGGAGCGTTAGCAGCTACATTAATAGGAAACAACTCGCTCTTAAATTCAGTTTATATCCTGACAACTGACCAAAATCTTAAAGGAGACTCAAAGTAGCAGCAATAGACTTTTGTAAATCTGAAATATATAAAAGTAGATCATCGGCGTAAAGTAAAACTTTTGCTTCAAAACCATGTCGCTGTATACCCACAATAGTTGGACTTGAGTGAAGCGCAATGGCGAGCGGCTCAATAGCTAGCGCAAATAAAAGGGGACTCATTGGACATCCCAGTCCCGTTGAGCGACATAGGCGAAAGTATCCTGACTGAGTGTTGTTAGTCCGAACACAGGCCTGTGGATTGGACTAAAGCAACTTAGGCCAAGACAAATAAGCATCACCAAACCAAATTGTTTAACCGTGCAAAATCGATATGACCACTCAACTCGGGCAAAAGCCGTTTCAGCATCGAGAGAAATTAAGGCTTATTGTAAATAACATTAAAAAGAAGTCTAAAATTAGAAAAAGAGTGTCTATTTCTACTCAACCCCGTATCGTCTGAATGAAACAGAACAGACTCAAGACGCATAGCTAAAACTTTTAATAACAGTTTGAAATCCACATTTAATGGGTTTATACGACAATAAAAGATTATTAAAGATGGCGGCGCGCATGGACGCAGCGGCTAACAGCTCCCCCTCACAGTGCTCCTTTTTACTTTTTATTAGTGTTTGCTTGCTCTTATTGGCATCAACTGAGGCACAACATCGATATACCCGCCAGGACATCGTGAACATTGGATATCGATGCGAAATAACCATCACAGAGGAATTTTGCTATGATCGCAAAATTCCGAACGAACTGGCGAGGCTGCCCGGCTCACCGTGGCTGGTCATCGGGGCCGGGAGGCGGCGCAGGCGACGCAGAGAGAGGAAGCAGAAGCGAGGCTGCGACGGCAGCCCCATAGGCAGCCACTACCGAGTCTGCACCTCACCAACGCCAGATCAGTGGTCCACAAAATCGACGACCTGGGATTACAAATCCTGGGAAACCGCTATGTGCGCGATAGCAGTGTGATCGTCGTCACGGAAACCTGGCTGCACGCAGACGTCCCCGACGCTAGCATCCAGCTGGCCGGGCGCTCGCTACATCGCGCGGATCGGACGAGGGACACCGGTAAGAGGAGGGGCGGGGGGCTCTGTGTTTACGTGCATGAGAACTGGTGCGGCGATAGCACGATCGTCGAGAAGCACTCTTCCCCCGACATCGAGTTCATGTCCGTTAAATGCCGGCCTTATTTTCTCCCGAGGGAGCTAACGGTAGTGATTGTCACAGCTGTTTACATCCCTCCCGACGCTAGCACTAGCACGGCGCTCTCGCTACTCGCGTGCGTCATCAATAAACATCAGCGGGCCCACCCTGATGGCGTTCACGTAGTAGCGGGAGACTTTAATAAGGCCAATTTAAAGACTGTACTCCCAGAGTTTCACCAGCATGTCAAGTGCCCAACGAGGGGAGACAACACTCTCGACCATGTGTACTCGAACATCAAGCACGCATACAGAGCCCTCCCACTCGCCCCTCTCGGCCAGTCAGACCACCTGTCCTTGCAGCTCGCACCTGCGTACACCCCTCTCAGGCGCAGATTCAAGCCTACCACAAAGACTGTGAAAACCTGGCGTGACGACGCCATGAGTGAATTACAGGACTGCTTTCATGACACAAACTGGGACCTCTTTGATCATCAGGACCTTGATGTCTACACGCATTGTGTACTGGACTACATCAAGTTCTGCATGGAAACTGTGTCCCAACATAAGACTATACGGACCTTCCCAAATGCGAAGCCCTGGATGTCCAGCAGGGTTCGCTCTCTCCTCAAGGCCCGTGACGCTGCCTTCAGGTCAGGCGACAAAGCCCAGTACAGGGTGGCTCGTGCTGACCTGAGCAAAGGCATCAAGCTAGCCAAGGCAACCTACAAGGGGAGGCTGGAGGCCCACCTTGCCAGTAACAGGCCACGGGAGGTGTGGCAGGGTCTACGGAGCATCACCAACTTCCGTGGTAGCAGCACGACCTCTGTAGACCCGAGTGCATCGCTGGCAGAGGAGCTTAACTGCTTCTTCGCTCGCTTTGACTCGCCCCAACCGTCACACCCCCGCACTTCAAGCTCCAACTCCCCCCCACTCATCGTAGAGGAACACGATGTGAGGCGCGCGCTCCTGGCGGTCAACCCCAGGAAAGCTACTGGACCCGACGGAATACCAGGCAAGGTCCTCAGAGCATGTGCCCACCAACTGTCACATGTTTTCTGCAGGATCTTCAACCGCTCCCTGGCTCAGGCAGTCATCCCCTCCTGCTTGAAAACTTCCACCATTATTCCTGTCCCCAAAAAGTCACCAGCCGTCCACCTGAATGACTACCGTCCTGTTGCTCTCACACCAGTCATTATGAAGTGCTTCGAGAGGCTGGTTCTCCAGCACATCAGGGACTGCCTTCCTCCCACTCTGGACCCCTACCAGTTTGCATACCGGGCTAACAGATCCACTGAGGACGCCATCGACACTGCTCTGCATGTTGTGCTGGGCCACCTGGAACGACAGCAGAGCTATGCAAGGATGCTCTTTGTGGACTACAGCTCGGCATTCAACACGATCATCCCAGACATCCTCGTCGCCAAACTGGACACTCTCGGCCTCCCTGCCCTCACACGCATCTGGATTAAGGACTTTCTGACCAACAGACCCCAGACTGTGTTGCTCGGCCCCTACACGTCCTCCACCCTCATGCTGAGCACCGGTTCCCCCCAAGGATGCGTGCTGAGCCCTCTCCTGTACGCCCTCTACACCTACGACTGCAGCCCGGCCCACGGCAACAACACCATCGTCAAGTTTGCTGACGACACGACAGTGGTCGGTCTGATCTCGGAAGGTGACGAGACAGCCTACAGAGAGGAGGTAAAGAGACTGACAACTTGGTGCAAGGACAACAGACTGCACCTTAACTCTGCTAAAACAAAGGAAATTGTCGTCGACTTCAGGAGGAACAAGACGCTGCCGCCCCCCCTCTGCATCGAAGGCGTGTGTGTGGAGAGGGTCCACACGTTCAAGTTCCTGGGAGTACAGATCTCCGATGACCTTTCTTGGAGTCACAACACCACAGCAGTGGTAAAGAAGGTCCGCCAACGTCTGCACTTCCTGAGAGTCCTCAGGAAATTCAACCTGGACAGGAAGCTGCTGCTGGCCTTCTACCACTCGTCCATCGAGAGCCTGCTGACGTACTGTGTCTCCACCTGGTACAGCGGCTGCACTGAGGCGGACAGAGTGAGGCTCCAGAGGACAGTCAAAACAGCGCAAAGGATTATTGGCTGCCCTCTCCCCCCACTGTCGGACATCTACACCGCCCGGTGCCTCAGAAGGGCTCTCAACATCGTCAATGACAATACCCACCCAAACTCACACCTGTTCGACCTGTTGCCCTCTGGCAGGCGCTACAGATGCATCAAATCAAGGACCAATAGACTGAGAAACAGTTTCTTTCCGAGAGCCATCTCCATACTGAACTCTCACACACACACGAGACCACCCTAACCTCGCAAAACAGCATTGTGATGTGTTTCTATATGCCCTATTCAGTACTGAATTCCATTGCACTGTCTTCTTTATTTATCTAATTTATATATTTGTCTGTATTATTGTTGTATTGCACTGGAGAGGGGAGCCCTCTAATCTCGTTGCACACTTGAGTACAATGACAATAAAGGGATTTCTATTTCTATTTCTATTTCAATAAGACGTACAAGAGGGAGGGTCTTTACCCTTTTTCAAGAGAAGAGAGATAGTGGCCTGATTAAGAGTCTGGGGCAAAGTTCAGACAGCAAAAGCCTCATTGTACAAATCTAGAAACAACAGTGCAAGTTTATCCCAGAATTTTCTGTAAAACTCCAAAGGGTACCCGTCAGGGCCAGGGCACTTTCCTCCCTGAAGAGACTGCACGGCTGAGTTAAGCTCCAATAATGTGATAGGATTTCCCAGGCGAACTGCATTTTCCTGATCAACAGTAGGTACATCTAGATTAGCAAAAAAGAATGATCAAAGTCTGCATCAGTTGGCGTAAATTCAGATGATTACAAAGATCTATAAAGTTTCTCAAAGGCACGAATAATCTGAGATGGATCTGTTGTTACCTCATTATCTATTTCAACATGGGGAATTTGTCGCGAAGCAGATAACTGACGAATTTGGTGTGCCAGTAGCTTGCTGGCCTTATCACTACATTAAAAAAACTTCCCTAGACTGTAGCATCATCTCCGTAGTGCGGTGAGTCATAAGTACATTGAATTCAGATTGTAGTAATAGATGCTCTTTGTATAAATTTGGCAAAGAAGAGATTGCATAAATCATATAAAGTTGTGAAATGTGTTGCCTTAAACTACATAACTTTTCATTCCTTAGCTTATTCTCATAATGAGGTTAAGAAATAATTTTGCATCTGATAAAGGCCTTTAGCGATTCCCAGAGAAGGGAAGCGGAGATACCTGGTGTGTTGGTAGTAGTCAAAAAGAAATCTACCTGTTTTGAGACAAAGACAGCAAAACTATCTTTTGAAAGAAGACAAGTATTTAGTCGCCATTGTGGACGTTCAGATACTAGTGTGCTCAGCTTTACATTCATTAAAAGTGGTGCATGGTCAGAGAGAACAATGGCATCATATCTACATAGAGAAAGGGATGGTAACAACCACCAACCAACCACCTTGTCAATCAAGATGAGGTTAATGCGAGTGAATATGCGATGTGCCGTCGAAAAAAGGAATATTCTCTTTTCAAATGATGCAGAAATCCCATGCATCTGATAATGCAAACTCCTGCATGAAGGAACGAATAGTTTTGGCCGATCGGAAGGGCAATGTAAGAGGATTGATCCAGGTTTGAGTCAATCCAGCAATTAAAATCTCCGCCTAATATCAAGTGGCAGATAGACATATCTGGGAGAAGTAAGAAGAAACGTCTAAAGAATTCCTCATTGTCGCAGTTCGGTGCATAGACGTTTGCTAGTATAACTTGTAAGCTCTGAATATGACCTATAACAATAACGTGTCTGCCGCTGGGACTAAAAGGGACTGATTTGTGTAAAAGAATGGCCACTCCGCTAGCCCTTCCTGAGAAAGATGAGCGATAGACCTAACCCACCCAGCCCTTTTTCAGTTTTAAGAGGTCTAGATTATAAAGCTGAGTCTCCTGTAAAAAGATGGCTTTTGCTCCCAGCTGGTGAAGGAGGTCAATACCTTACTGCAGGGGTGTCCAAACTTTTTGCAAAGAGGGCCAGATTTGGTAAGGTGAAAATGTGTGGGGGCCGACTATTTAGCCTGACATTCTTTGAACCATTAACATTAAATACAAATTAACTTTTTGGGATTTTTTTTTAATAACAAATGGCATACTTTTACTTTTACATTTTTTTTTACATTTAGGTTTTTACCGAAATCACAAACCACAAAAAATTAAGAAAACTATAAAGGATATCTAAGTTCATGTGAAACATTACATATTATTCACTATTATATGCTCACTGTAGGAAAAGTGCTGAAAACAAAACAATGATCACTGCATATTCAAACTGTGATTTTGACCATCACAAAAAAAATAATTAACTGAGATTTAAGAATTTATTCAACTCAGAGGACTTAACAAAGGTCTTGCCTGCACTAATGTGAAGGGTGATACTGGGATCTTGACTGCAGTATGTAGTCCATGTCTGGCTCAAGAGCAGTGGTTTTGATGCGCAAGACGTCACGCAGGTGAGAGTCACTCAGTCTCGTCCTCATGCGGCTCTTGTTAATGTTCATAACGGAGAATGTCTTCTCGCACATGTATGTGGAGCCAAACAAGCTCAGCATTTTCTTAGCAAATGTCCGAATTGCTTGGAACCTGCCTTCATCCAGCTGGCGGTAGAAGTTGACAAGAGGGAGCTGTTGGTGCCGACTGCGATGCTCGGCGTCACACTGCAGCTCAATGAGCTCCAGTTGCAGGTGGTCTGGAGCGTCATCAGGGTCCACGGAGAAAGGAGAGGAAAAAAGCGTGATCTCCTTTTCAATAGCTGCAAAGTCCCGAAAGCGCTGCTGAAACTCCTCAACCAGAGATGAGATGTCTGCTGCATACTTTGTCATTTGCGCACTGATATTGATCTGTGGGAAACTGGTCACAATTTCCTGCAGCGACGGGAAATGTGCGGTATTGGGCTGCGCCTGTGACAGGTGTCTTTGGAAAAGTAGCAGCTTGGTCCGAAAGGCTTTGATGTGTGAATACAGTTGGCTTACCACTGCATTTTGCCCTTGAAGGCTTGTGTTCAGCGCATTCAGTTGTCGCGTTATGTCAACTAAAAATCCCAAATCAGCCAGCCAAACAGGATCATTTAATTGTGGCACGGGTTGTCCCTTTTTAGTCAAGAATTGTCCAATTTCCTCCCTGAGAGAGAAGAAGCGCTGCAGCGCAGACCCCCGACTGAGCCACCTTACGTCGGTGTGATACAAAACATCTCCGTATTCAGCCTGGATGTCGAGAAGAAACTGTTGAAACTGGCGGTGGCACAGCGCTTTGGAGCGAATATAATTAATAGTCTTTATCACCGGTTTCATAACATTATCATATTTCATATATTTGGCACAGAGAACTTCTTGATGAATAAGACAGTGGAGTTTAATAGCGCTGCCTCCTTCTTCGCTGACTTTGTTACAGACAAGGCTTGATAATCCACTCCGCTCGCCAGCCATGGCAGGTGCGCCGTCCGTAATAATCCCGGTGACTTTATTCCACTGTAGTTTCATGTCATCTACGGTGGAACAAACAGAAACAAATAAATCCGTTCCTCTTGTTTGGCCCTTCAGACTCTGGAGGTCCAGAAGCTCTTCACTCACGTTCATGTCATTGTCCACTCCTCTTAAAAAGATCAGTAACTGAGCGGTGTCGGACGCATCCGTGCTTTCATCGCACGCTAACGAGAAAAAATCAAACTCAGTTCCTTTTGCCTCTAACTGTCTCTTAATATCTAATGAAACGTCTTCAATTCTCCGTACCACAGTATTACGAGCCAGGCAAATATTGGCAAACTCTTGCTTCTTCGCGGGACAAATTTTCTCAACCATTTTCATTACACAGTCTTTAATAAATTCACCCTCAGTGAAAGGTTTGCAGTGCTTTGCAATCAGCGTTGCCACTTCGTAGCTTGCCTTTGTGGCATTTTCATTTGACTCACGGACTCTTGTGAAAAAGCTTTGCTGTGCCGTTAAAACAGCTTCCAGTTGCTTCACTTTTTCACCGCGTTTGTTCCCAGTTAGCTTGTCGTAGCTAGCATGTTTTGTCTGGTAGTGCCTCTTGATGTTGAATTCCTTGAAAACAGCCACAGTCTCTTGGCAAATTAGGCAGACACAGTTGTTTCGTATTTCAGTGAAAAAATACTCAAATTTCCACTTGTCCTGGAAGCGGCGGCCCTCGCGGTCAACTT